>NW_015113499.1:75873-101659 GCF_001443285.1 Poecilia latipinna
AAAATGAGGTCGATAGGTTTAATTTATCGTGCGATTAATTGATTTATTGTTTATCGCGACAGACCTACTACCAGTAGCACGTAGCGGCAGTCAAACAGCCAGAGCAGAATCCAGGATCTTACACTGTTAGGTCATTGACTTAAATATTTTTCAGGTTATTTGTTTAGCTTTCCGACCGTCATGCTAATCCGAGTGAGTGTTGGTAGATGTGCTATGCTTTACCTGCTGTCTGATCGCTCCGGATGTATTTTTTACCTGCAGTGAGCCTCAATCTAGTCATGCTCCGTCAAGTGTTTGTTTTTTAAATGTCATATTAAATTTGTTGTGTTGATGTATTTTGACATGCTTCATCCCTGAAGTAATTTTCCGTCACAACACGCAAACTTCCCCATTCGCTCTGAGGGTTAAAGTTCCTCAACACATTGCTTAGGATTTGTTGCCCTGCGCTTCTGCAGTGTGAAGAGAAGAGGAGATCAGCTGCAGACGCAGGCTGCGAAGTAAGATACAGGTGATCAGTTTTGGTGACCGGCAACAAGAAAGTGATTGGCGATCACTGATTATATACTTTTTCATGGAAATCGGCCAATTATGATGTGACCAATTGATCGGCACACCTCTAATGGTGAGTATGGTATCAAGTTCAAGGCCTACTTAGCTCCCAGTGGTACAGATACATTGCCCAGAGTAGGTAACATGATGAAAGAGGACTACCTTCCTTTTTTTTACTTCACCTCAACTATACAGAAAGATGGTTGAATCTTGGACAAAATTGGTTGTCAATGATGCCACACAAACATCAAAACTGGTTTTGGAATAAATGAAACAAGCTGACCTTAAACTACCGGTATATACCCAAACTTAGCCCACAAAATGCACATAAAATATGGGGTTTAATTAGAAAGACTGATAAATTTACTTAAATCGTACCACTATTTCCAATAAGAACAGTTCACATTGGGCCAGAATTATGCCAGAAACTTGCTGGTGAAAACAAAAAGTGTGTGGTTTCTCTACAGCCAGCCTAGTGGAAATATTCCAAATATCACATGGACATAAGCATATTTTGGAACTGTTGCATGTAATTTTGATCTTGTGTGAATTCTCAAATCTCAGTTCCGATTTTTGATTTTGGATATAATTAAGGTTAATGTTGTTTTGTACGATCATTTAAAATTTAGTCCGTTTCATCTTGATCAAGTTGCACAAATGACATTTGATTTGATGAAGTTATCAGAAACTACGTCTTTTAAAAGTCGAGAGCCTTGCTTCTGAAACACACCTCACTGTGAAACTGCTTCTAGATAATACCATCTTGTGTGCAGATTTTTAAACCAATACCAATGCATCAAAACGCAATTACACAAACAGTTAAAAGTAGATTGAATTAATAAATAAACAAAAGCAGAGAAACAGATGGATTTTTAGCTACGCAAGATAACTTGGCACAAAAGGATTGAGAAATGGATCTACTTATACACCAGTAAACATTAGCGGTCCCTTAGTACTTGTTATCCTCTAATCCCTTCATTCTCATGCTCTACCCAGCTCCTCAGAGTCTTAATGTTGTATCCACTCCAATTAGACAATAGCTGATGACTACCATTAAGTAAAATGAAAAACCTGAAGAGATGGACACAGTTATGTTTACCATTAGAGTCTGATAGAACAAATGCTTTTTTTTTATAGTCTCTACTGCTAGAAATGAACACTGAGCTACTGCTTTTAACAAAGTTCTGTATACCAATGTGATAGTTTTTTTTTTTTTTTTTTACCTGGGTGTGATTTTTTTGCCTGGAAATGGCAGGCGATAAACCTTCTGCCCTTCATTTTGGTTTGATAAAAGTGGAAGGATAGGACCTAGAAGCAACGTCGGATCGGACCGTAAGACGGCATGCTCACAACTGAACCTATTGTAGGAGGATTCAGATGTCAAAAACATAAATCTTGTTAAATCTGTGAAAGGGTGATTAATGCGAGAGGGAACTGAATAAGTCCATTGAATATAGTAACTATAATACAGGGAAAGTTGGTCTCTGTAGAGAGGAGTCGGACCAGACAAAACACTTCGGTTAAACCTTCAATCCGCCTACTTGTGTAAAAATAAACCCTTTTTACATTAAACAATTACAAACTTCTTAAAAACCCACAACCACCAGTATACTCTGTTGTAGAGTATGTTTTGGTATTTGGTCATTTTGGAAAAAGTTCAGGCAGTGGACATTAGCAGTGTCACACACACACACACACACACACACACACACACACACACACTACACTATTATTTTCTATCAAACACACCAGTAGAGTCTGGTAGCAGTGTGATGCCCCAGCCTCACACCCAGTGAGCCTCTTTACACCTGTCCTGTTCAGAAGTGTTGACGCCGCCGATGAAATTATTCAAGGCTGAACCCCAGTAAACTGTTATGTCTTCAGCACAACACATCTAATGTGTGTTAAAAGGTGCCAACTGACAAATGTTAATTGATGAGACGAACAGCTGTGCTCTCAATGTACGTTCCCTTTTAACGCTGTTTTTTGTGTGTGTTTTTTTAATAATCAACAAACAAGTAAAACCAAAGAGTTTTGAACGTGAACAAAAAGCCAGAGTCTGATGACGGTGAATCTGTGATTTTGACAAAGCCGGGGAAAAACAGTGCTCAAGACTATCAAGATAGTGGGACAGTCATATAGATGTAAACCAATTGAACATCATTATGATTTATAAACAGATTTGACAGGCAAATTTTACTATGACAGTTCAGACACAGTTATAAATGTGTAAGCAACGGATATGAAGACGACCCACAAACTGAGCTGCCAATAGAAGCCGAGATGTTCAGAGATTGGCATGTTGAACTGGTTTTAATAGACACCATGTAATGTCACGTCATGTAATAACGTAATGAAATGGGTTTTAAAATGTAATAAAACATAATTAATACAGCATTATGTAATAATAGATGCACATGTAATGAAATTCTTGAGCGTATTTTTAATCGTTTTGCCCTGAACAACAAATACTGAGTGTTCTGACTGTAAGCCTGAAAATCCAAGTAAATGATAAAAAGTTTAGCATTCTCTGATCAAAGTTTCAATTTAAATATGCATACAATCTATAGCATGATAGTTATTAGGATGAACATAGTTTGTGATTGTTTATTACATAATGCGCCACATTACATTATCATTTCTTAAAAAAAAAAAGAAATAAAAAAATAGTTACCTAATTTTGTAATGGGTGCAAGATTTAACAACACTATTACATGCAACAGAAAATATTTTAAAAATGTGTTCTAGGATTACATAATAGGATACATAATGCGTTTTTAATTATGTTTTATTACATTTTGAAGCCTGATTTTGTTACATTAATTCCATGTTGCAGCGTTATTACACTATGCAGCACCACAAAACAGAATAAAAATTAGAACCCATGGCAAAGCACAAAAGTAAAAAACAAAAACAAAAAACCATATATCGCTGCTGACTTCATCCTGCTTATGTTCCTTACTAAAGTGCAAAGTTATTTACAGCTGCAAGTACATATATGGGCAAATCAAGGGTGTGCTTTTGTTTTTGACTGGCTCCATGGCAACACCTTTATCTCTGTAATTTACCTCAACATGCTAGCTGTGCTGCCAGCAATCATTTCAAGCCAACCAAACAATGCGTCTGGTGAACTTTTATCTTGATGGAACGTTAGAAAAGTATTAAAAACTGCAAACACCTAATATGATGCTATTAAATGGGGAAGTCATGCTTAACGGCTGAGAAACAAACTTGGCAGTCGTCAAAAATGTATATTTTGCCCACAGTTGGATACAATGCGAAGGAAAATGCAGTTTCTTTAAGGTACCGCCTGCTAAGGAAATAGCTTGTATATATAAAATGCAATGCCATGGTGTAACACATAATGATTTCCTTATTCTGACATTTACCGCCTACATAATCACTTCAAAGCCAAGCATGTTTTGTCTCGATGCATTTATATATTTAGATAAGAAGTCGTTTATATTTCACCATCATCAAATTTAAAATTTAAATGCATATCTTCAGAGGGGGGAATTATGTAAAGTATAAGAATGTCTGCCTAATTTCTGAGATCCTTCACAGCCTAGCTTCCTCGTTTCAAGCAGATTTAGTTTATTCCAACTAATGAACTATAAGCAGAGCTGCAAGAGGAGCAATGAAGGGAGATTGGACTAACTAGCAAAGAAAAATAGCACTCAAGTTTTTCTTTTTGTTGTTGTTTTGCTTTGATGTTGTTTGAAGCATTTAAATGTCACCCATAATATGATATTCCACTTTAGTTTGGCCTTCATGCTCTCCTGATCTCAAACCAAACAAACCTCTAAACTGAGATCTCCTGACAGCTCAACTCACAATTAATATAATTTGAAGGATCTGACACTGACCTAGATATTACACTCCATCTTTAGCGCTATAATGGAAATGATGGCTCAATTATTTGGGGGGCAGCTTCAGCAAGAAAAAAAATGTTAGCAAGCTTTAGGAAGGACTCATAAGGTAGGATGGTGATTTTGGAGACTTTCTAATTTATTGAAATGTGCCTGTAATTGAGCCTCTTGAAAAGCTCGTTTTGAAATATGGTTTATGTAATCACAACATTTCTTACAGTCTTTTTTTTTAAATGAAATGCTGTGCACACAATCCAAGTCGTTGCCACCTGCGGTGACAGCAGAACAGAAGAAAACAAACATTGCATTGTGTACTTGAAAAAACATGTTTAAAGTGTTTGTTTTGCCAGACAAACTTCAAATCTGTAATATTGCTAGGATTAATTAACTGGCATTTCTATTGCCGGTCAATAAAAAACTAATGTTTTATGAAAACAGACTCTGATTAAATTCTCTTGATCCTTTCGGCTGCACAGGCTGCAAATTTGAAAACCTAACCTTTACGACTGTTCGGCTTTTGTGCGAGCTAATGTGATTTGTTTCTGCTCGTTGCGTTTGTTTGCTCCTGCTTTCAGCTAACCGCTCACTCGGAGAAAATCAAGGCATCGCTTTATAAGTAGCAATTAACCAAGCAACCACTCAAATGAGATCACAGTGCCAAAATCATAAATGGGGATTTCATACAAAATGCTGCTAGAGCTCTGTAGGTGAAATCTGAACCCTGGTTACTCGTCTCTCTCTCTTTCTCTCTCTCTCTCTCTCTTTTCAATGCGCTTTAACACCTTGTATTCTACTTCCAGCACACTTTTTCAGACCTCTCTTGGGTGGGAGAACAACATGAATATTACATGAAAAGAGAAGGAGAGGCGCTTTAATGTTTCTCATTTGCTATGAAGAACATTTGACTCACAGCTCTGTGATGGTCACCGTACAGGTCTTAGAGGTAAAGTTGCTCAGAGACCCTCCGTCTTCGGTCCTAAGACACATCTGGCAAAATTTAATAAACACGGAACGAATATTTATGAAGAGTAAAACCTTACGACTGGCTTTACAACCTTCAGGTTTGCTGTAAAAAAAAAAAAAAAGAAAAAAAAATCTTTGCAAACAAAGATACAGCCATGTTGTTGTGATATGTACTAATCAAGCATCCCATTTCTGGTGTTGGGATTACGATTTTATCCGGCCTTTTGTGGGCCGATCGATAACGCAATCGAAAGGATGTCATAAAAGAAGCAAAGAGTACGGCGGCTTATATATATAAATATATGTACACCTCCATCTTAGGGTTTGTTATGGCTGAACTATCCGTTGGCTTATCAACAGCGTTATGGGCCTCATTCGTAATGCCACACACAGGAAGCCTGAAACGACTCCATAAAGCCAAGATGTAGCATCTCTGCTTCCAGGACGGTTCATCGATCCAGCCTTCGTGAGGCTGGGAGGAGAGAGGTGAGGGAAGGGAAAAGGGCAGGTGGGTTGGAGCGCCATGGAGGCGCACAGAACCCATAGTACGCAATCACACACAACGATCACTAATCTGCTCCAGATCAGTGATTGTGTCCCTTTTGGGCGCGGCTGCAGCTGCTGTCTGTTGCTGATTTAACCTCTGTGTTAATGAAGGAGCTGGGTAATCGCACAGAGGTAAACAGAAGATACGAGAAGGTGAGGCGCTGCAGAGGAGACGGATCATTCAGATGCACAGATAGATACATGGGAAGCAAATGTCTAGTTCCTTGCAAGCAACAAAAATGGAAATGCAACATTTCCATTTAGAAGCACAAGTAGCTTTGTGCTTCTAAGCTACTTAAAGGGGCAGTAATATGTGTTTTCCATTTTATAGCATGATCATGTAACTATATAATCGTCAAATATGACTTAAAAAAAATTTGACTTCCTGTTTTAACACCTTGAAATTGGGCCTCTGTCTCTTTAAAAACTCCTGCTCTTTCTGAAACTCCGCCTTTAGGAAGTCATCATAACATGGCCTCTCTATTAACCCTTTAACAACATTTTTACCAACGTTGTGCAAAGAAGCAGCTTGTACAATGAGCTTAGCTGATGCGCAGTTCTTCCAGATGTTTGCCAATTGCTGCTGGCTAGTCTGAAGGAGCTGAGTGGAGTCGAGGGAGAGGGAAGCTTGGAAACTGCAGCTCAGAGGAGGAGCTGCGCCTTGAAGGCGGGGTTAGGTCCACCCAGGTGTTTTTCACAGCTGAATGGTTCCCGTGGGACATTCAAGGATTTCCTCAAACGTCCATGCAAGAATCAAGGCAACACGGCAGTTATGTATTTGATGAAGGAATGACATTATAACATGATGCAAGGCTCAAAAACGTCACTTGTACATGATGCTGCCCCTTTAAATATAGAATGCGGTGTCTTGAGGCATACTTTTGGATCTGTTGACAAGACAACAAATGTCATTTAATAGACAAACTTAAACAGCTACAATACATCAAAGCATATGTATATTAATATGGCCCTGCCAAAGTCCAGACCTAAATCCAATTCTTCTGTAGTACAGCCCATTCCAACCAGACTGATTATCTTAAAAATAGCAATGGACAAAATATCCATTGTTGTCCAAGTGCAGCTACAGGAAAATACTCAAACTGACATCTGCTTCTAATTGCAGTGGAATGCAGCTATACAAAATATCCACTTGCATATCTTAGGTTTATATTGGTAAAAAAATAAAAATCCTGAATTATTATACTTTTAAATTCAAAGCTAAAATTGCATAGGAATATCACATAGAATCCTATTAAAATAAATCAAAATCAAACATGGCAAAGTGAATAAAGGGTAAGGGTTGAGAATACCAAGGCACTGTATAAAAAGATTAAATCTAGTTTGTGGAGTTGAATTTAAGGGAAAAAAAGAGAGAGAATTGTAAAAAGCGGCAAGTCACTCCAAAACAACGCCCTTGTGACAGTGTGAGGATATTTTTTTGTGATTTGTGTGAAATGAGCCTTTAATTTGACAAAATAAAGAGACTGGGGCTAAGCTCGTCTAAGCAGGCAACTTCACCGTTGCCACATGATGTAGCATTCACGACGACACACATGGTGCCCCCACTCCCATCCCAACCCCCACCCCCCCCACAAATCCCCAGACACACACACACAGAAAGCGTCCCTTTCAATCTGTCACATTAACTTGTCCATGAACTCACTGAGAATGCTGCTGAGGCTGCTGCTCTGCAGCTCAAAACAAAACCCTTTACCCTCCACAGCGCAGATTCCCCCCACCCCCAACTCCAACATCCTTCAGAATCTCAGCTGCAACTTGGCTTTTAATTTATTTTGTGTAAAAAAAAAAAAAAACAACAACAAAAAAACCCTAAACAGAAAATAAATAAATTGTTTACCCCGTCAGTTACAAAAATCATCTCTGAAATACTTGATATGCAATATTTCGACTTCCTCCTGCATCTGCAAGAGAAAAGCCAGTGTTTTCAAGACATGGCGCGAAGCATTCCAAACAGCAGCTGCTTATTTATTCATACTGAATTAGATTAACCAACCCCAAGAGAGGATGCCGTGATTGGAAGCAAATTCAACTAGTCATCTTTGTAAATTACCTAAAAATGACTTTTGTTCTAAACAAATCACTTCATGATAGACGTTCTCCCTGCTGCCGCTGGCAGGATTACAGAGTTGTACAGTTTTTTTGCTTCTTCTTGGGAATAATACCCAGATGCCCAAGTGATTTGCCTTGTTTTGTTTGTTCCGTTAGTTTCTTTCACACATTTGGTGAAAATTGTGTAAAACAAAACAAAACAAAATAAATAAATAAATTTAGACAGACTTTTATTCTTTCCACATTACCACAACTACACATGCATATGACAGAGCGGAGTGTAGACTTCAGCTTCAGTTATCTGGGTAATTATTTCCACTGACAATTTGCTTATTAAATATGACAAAAACGTGTGTATTGTCTAATTCACAATTAAGTGGTTTTAAGTGCTAGTTTTCTACGTTTCTGTAGCTGCTAATGAAGCTACAATGCTAAAGCTAAAGTGTATGAAAACAGGAAGTTGATGGTTGGTTTGAAAAAACTTTTATATATTATTAATCTCCCATATATTAGTGTTACTACTAACAGCATTTCATTACAGTCTTCCTTGATGATAATATACAATGGTCTTTGCCAGTATTTCATACTCAATACTGTAACATTTCTGCTGTGTTAAGCTGCTATGTCCCTATATTACCACCAGGGAGTGTGCAGCTTAATAAGCCCTCCATTTCCTGTGTTAATTGCTGTGTCTCTTGTGTATTTTGGTCCAAAGGCCTCGTGGCGTACCCTGAAGCAGGGAAAAAGTCAAAATAAAACACTCCCTGGTTTGAAATTACTATATGAATTGATGATCACAGTCTCTATCTGAACTTTTTCTTTATTTGTGTGAGTGTGGTAACAATGAAAGCTCTCCTAGTGGATTGTTGAAATTTAATAACACAGAATCTCATACTTTGCTCAAAACAGAAAGATGGAAACGAGCTCCCATGACACTCGAAACACTTCTAGATACCAGACAAGCAGCCCACTGATTATTTTTCATTTAGTATCGGCAAAAGGATTTCATTGTAAGTGGCAGTGAAGGTAAATTCTGAATATCTATAAGAACACTGGGGTTTTGCTGCAGACACAGGCAGAGTACAAAAAACAAATACTCATGTCCCGGCTATAAATAGGGCTCAGAATGGAAGGTAACGATTTCCTTTTTTTTTTGTTCCACCTGCGCCCACACCAACGCAGCGCCGGCTAAGGCTAGAGACCTCCCAGAGCTCCCAGGTGGGAGAAGTCTGAAAGAGCCCACACCAGCCAACCAAGGTGACCTGCCAACCCATCCATGACCCCAAAACCTCTGGCAGGCACACCAATCCTCCAACCCATTTGGGCATAAGCCAAAACCCATTGTCCCCAAAACGCTATTCTGTCACAACTATGCCCCAACCATTTCAGTCACCATGGACTCAATGCCACAACAGTGGGACAGTCCCGTCTCCACTGTGTGGATGTGGCTCATTGGTGAAAGAAGACCAGACACTTGAAAGAGTTGCAATGGTAGTGACAAAACGTTTTTGTAACATTCTTCCTCTTCTCAGGATGAATGTTTAAGTTGCAGTGTCTTGCAAAATTCTCCATGCTACTGAACGTTAATACATTTTGTATTCTTTTTGTTATGGGGATGTTGTATGGTACAAAGTAGAACATAGTTGTAAAGGTGAAGGAAAGGAAATCAAATCCAGTACATTTTTACTCTACTGCTAACAGACTCGAGAGCATTTTTTGCAAAAGTGAAGAGAGGTGTTCCACCACAGGGAGTCCAGGCTCAAATCATTTAAACTTGGGTGACAAATTACATACAATGTCATATGGGATCTGTTGCTAATGGAGAAATGTGGCAGCTCAAGGCACTTCTAGAGCACATTTGCCCCCCCGCAGCCTCTCAATGCAATTGCATTCGACCCACAAGATAATTTCACATATCTATTATTAATGGCCTACCAAACCAATCAAACTACAAATACCATAGTGCACCGAAACAGCTACTGCCAGCTATAGAGATCTCCTGAGACGATGCCCCAACTCTGCCTCACATCTGATTGAATGGTTAACATGTTCAGCTTCTACATACCTCTGCAAATTATTGTTTTTGATGATGGCAATGAACAAGATGGGTTTCCACAGTTGAAAATTTGGGAGTGAAGGGAGTTTTTACCAAAAAATGATGCCATACATGACGTAAGCAGCAGAGAAAACAAATATCTCTTTGTGGTGTTTTTGCATGTTCCTTTCCCTGAATCTACCTTTCTGTATGCTCATCCCGCAATTCAAATATCCTATAAAAATCCAACTAATTTACTTTCATGAACATAAAATAAACCTTGTTGGTCTTTTTTTTCTTTTTTTTTTATTTTGAAGACCTGTGAGTTTTTGGTGCAATGTTCTTTCAAATACTACATTTCTTACAACCACGTCTGGCCGCTCAAGTTAAAACACGTTTGGGGTCTAGATGTACATGTGGGTACAATGTGCAGCATGATTCACATGCTTCATAAAGCTTCATTTGCAAACTGCTAACAACAGTGTCACAAGTTGTGCAAGTCGCTCACCCAAATGTAGGCAATAACCTGGGAGGGTTCCAACGACTCAGATATTTGATTGAAAAATAATAACAATAATAATCATAATGATGAGGAAACTTAAAACAGTAACCAAGGTAATAAGTCCATCAGGAAATGGAGGAGCCAGAATTGATTAAGAGGAGAAATACAGACGGCGATACATGAAGGGAAGCTGGTTTGGTGATTACTGGGTGCAAAACAGGTGAGACTAACGAACAACAGGCTATAGCTGTGAGGAAAACAGAGCACTGAAGAGCTGAGGGGAAGTTACTGAATGAAATGACAAAACGACTTCACACAGCCTATCAAAATACAACTATGGGAGAAACTCTTTGGCCAAAAGTGACAAAACTCAGCAACAAGGATAACAGAGCTGACAGATTACTGACATGAAACAAGAACTTCAGGCCACAAAAAGGGACAATAATTAATACTAAAAATCAAAGTCTAAAAGTAGAATTGAACATCGAACCTCACGATGAGACATAAAAAACAGCACTTCCAATTTTCTTTAGATGTCATTATTACGTAGAAGGTTCATCTGTGTTATTTCATCTCAGTAAGGAAGAGGATTAGAACCACTGAAATATTGTTTTTCTCAGATTTCTGACCAATCACTGAATTCTGACTTATTCTCAGAATTCTGAGATTAAAGTGTCTATCCACCCTCCCCCCTCCTCCATCGGCTCTAATCCTATGTAGTTGTGTGAAGGACTCAAGGTTATCGTTAGCGAGCTCTAGTCAACAAACAGCATCAAGATTTAGAATGATCTGGTTAAAGTTTGCTTCAAAAGCAACATTATCGTTTATCGCATTAACTTCTGGGACAATTTATCGTCCAGTCAATATTTGTTATTGTGACAGACCGAGTGGCAAAGCCTGAAAATTGATGAATTTATTTCATTTAGAAGAACTACAGTGCAAAACCAGTAGAAGTATAAACGCAACACGCAGCAGTTCTACAAAGGGTCTGAATACAAATGCACGTTCACGATGGAAGACGTTGAAGTTTGCGATTGTAATATGACAAAATGTGGAAAAAAGATCAAGTTACAAAACACTTTAGAGATTTTGCACACCTCCTCAGAGAAATCCTGACTTGCTGTTCTGAATAAAGGAGAACAGAACATTTAGTCATTTTAACGGGAAACTGAAGTAGAAGGAAAAATAAAGGGTGGGGGGGGTGGCAGGAAGGAATGAATATGTTTTGAGGAGCAAAAGCCATAATGTAAATGGATTATATGTGCAAATGTGTGGCAGAGAATCAAAGATGATGAAACAAACAATACCTAGAGTGAAAGGCAGATCACATGGTGTGGTGTGATGTAGGGAGCAGACAGCATCATGTCACTCTAATGGAACAACATATGATAAACAGTCAGCGATCAAGCGGCACCACCACGACTTCGGAGTCCTCTGATTCACGTCCGTAAAGTCAAGGGCCAACTCACGCTGAGTCACACTTCCTCACACAATACTGGAAATGCACAAAAGGAAACAAATGCCTATGCAAAGCCAGGGGAAAGTTAGCGAGCGCCTAATGAACACAGCTAAACACCGAGCTGCTAAAGAGCCAGATATTTCCCCCAGGAAGCGACGGGAGCCAAAGTGCAGCTCGAAGGAGAGTGAATATTGAATATTTGCAGCACATCACTCGGTTTTTGCTGGAGGCCAGACTCCAAATTACCGCTAACATCTGGATATGTAAACAGACAACTGGCTGCCGAAGTGCGTGATTTAAATTATGGAAGAACCAAGCGGCTCATTGAAGAGCGCTGCACACATGTGACCAGGGGAAAAAAAAGAAGTAATCTATCCAGCTGGAGGCAATTTTAAAGAAATTGTAAAAGTTAAATGAGATCTGAGCTAATGATTTTTATTAAACCAGATGTTCGATGAACTTTTTTTGATGGTAATCTCTTATGTATCATAGGTGAATCCTTGAAAATGGATGGTTTCTTTGACTGCTTAAAGTGCCTTTTTGGGCCCGTATTTGTGTTTTGGAGTGCGTACATACATAACATAATTAACATGACCAATTATGACCAGACAGAAGCTGTGCTGAAATATTGGTGAGAAAGCTTGGATGTGAACTCACTGTGCATCTGTAAGCAGAACACTGGACCACATGGCTTCTCCACAGAACTTTCATTAATCATTTGGAGCAAATTAAAACGCTGTGGGATTATTCTAAGGCAAGCAATTAGCCCAAACTTGGGGAGTTTATACAGCTGAGTCTGTTGGAAGCTTATCTGAACAACACATCGCATATTTCAGCTACTGGATGTCAACTAATCCCTCCAGGGTGCAAAAAGGAAGGGAAGACACATTTTTCAAGGATGAAAACTTTATGAAGTAATATTGATCAGAAGGAAGAAGTGAAGTTTCTTTGTCAATATTTACCATGATGCAAGTGGCTGAAACACCAAAGTTTTCATACTCCTTTAAATTTTGCTATCATTAGCATGTTCTAACGACATATTTCACTGAATTTTATTTTGATTTTATGTAATAGACCAAGACAAAACAGAGCCTGAATTCAGCCTCCAGATCAACATTAAGACCGTCAGACGATTCATTCATATCATTTAAGTGCCATCACTTCATTTCCTTGTTTATATGTAGTTACTAAGGCCTCAGTCAGTGGCAAAAAATCAGAAAAAAGGTATATGCATTTGTCTGATGACATAATGTGGATTCTCTGCTCAGCTTGTTGCTTATTAAACTGAATTAACAAGAAATAAATATGTCACTATTATAATTAAAAAACAATAACGGGTAGAAATTGGTTATGACGCAATTTTCATTTCTCTGAAACCCTTGCAGAGGTTATAGCACCTGGAGATTAATGACCAATGGAACAACTGTGTGAGATTCACAGGTAGTATGAAGAAATTCACTTCATTGTGGACAAGGTGACTTTTCATAAACTGTACCAAACCTGGCAGCGACAGCAGCTGTGTTTGTGTTTGTGTGTGTGTGTGTGTGTGTGTGTGTGTGTGTGCGTATTGTTCTTTGTGTACCATCCTGTTTTTGGATGGTAGCCCACTCAGCTAGCTAGAACATTAATAGATTTACCAGCTTTGAAAAAATGTAAATGAAACACCCAGGATGAACAGGGTGAAAAATACAGATATGAGAAAGAGTTTTGAAATACAGTAAAAAACAAACAAACAAAAGAAAAAACACTTTGATATCTTTATTCAGAAAACCAAAATAAATTGTACTATGGACTTCAAGCACAAAATAACATTCTCTCCTCTAATTGGTCAGATTGATCTGTTCTGTCAGCTTCAGGGGAAAAGATTGTGCTAAAATGTAAACTTACAGTTATTGACTTTATATGGTTATATGCTTTGTGGGAGCGATTCCTGTGAGACTCAGGTTCACACTGAGATGACAGCATCGCGACGTTACATAATGTTTTCTGTCACTGTAAAGCTCGTCATAAGAGTCATATTTTTCAAAGTCATATTTATACCTTTGTACTCCTAAAAGTCACAAGTTCAAACTAAATATTTCATTGGTCAGTTAACTATTTAGCCATGTTGTAGCTAAGCGTTTAATTAGCTCAATAATTAAACACTTAAATAATGAGCAGAAGTAGACTATCAAAATAAAAGCTAGGTCTTGCAGGGCTCTGGGTAAACTCATGTGGGTCAGGCTAGTAGCCGTCTGTATTGTATTTAAGATGGTTCATCCTCTGTTTTAAGCTGAAATGTTAAAAAACGGGGGGGAACAAAGATAGAGAGGCGACTCCTGAACCTTGTGAGCAGGAGTTTAATAAAAGAGGTTAGCAAGACCCAGGTTTATTTTAGTAGTCCATTTCTTTTAAGCTTTGAGCTAAATGTTTAGCTTCAAACTAAATATTTAGCTTGCTTACTAAATAATTAGCTTGCAGCGAAATAAATATTTGAAACTGTCATTTGTATAAAAAAAACATGGTGGAAATATAGCTATGGAAAACGAAACCCCGTGTTTTTTCCTCTTACAAATAAACAACTGAAATTATTTTACTATCTTTGACTGTCTAACTATAGAAATGACACCGTGTATGCTGTGGTGTCTCGTAGTTCTGAGGGGCCAAATAAAATCCATCACATCATTATTACAAGTAACAAGGAACTGAAGTTTAAACCAACGTAAAAGACGATACAGTTCTTCAAACAGCAGAGATTACTTCAAAGTCAGCAAGGTTGAAGCATGTTTAAAACACCAGCAATTAGTACATGCTCTCTCACAACTGGTGAGCTCAAAGACACAACATATATAGAAAAAGTGGTCCAGTTTTGCTTTGTTTCATCAGAAGCAAATATCTCTTTGAAAACGCTGCCCGTCGGGAGGCGTTTTAGCCACACACTCAAGCCAATTCTGCAAATTGCCTGTGACAGAAGCAATTTTGGGGTATTTTCTTGCTCACCAACTGCAGTAAGTGTTATGAATTAGATTAAGTGAAGGGATATTGAAAGTCTGATTCCTCCTCTGCTAACTCAGCACCTTTAATTGATAATTCAATTTTATCGCTCCCCCCCTTATCCTCCTGGGCCTTTCGATGGGTTTTGATAGCCATTTGTTGTGCATTTCAAAGACAGCGTCACCGTTTAACAGAGCGCTAACAGCTGCCTACGTGACAGCACGGCTCCAAAATCGTTGTTTTTGTGACTGCATTGAACATCTGATGTAGAAATACACCTGCTCTCTTGATGATGTCTCTTTACCTCTTTGAGGCAGCCCATGAAGTTGTTGCTAACTGGAGATCCCGGCAGGTCCGCCGTGCTGGGGCTCCCGCCCACGTAGAAGAAGTCGTCGGAGCCCAGCATGGTGTAGTCCTCCTGCGTGTAGCCGGTGGTGGTGAGGATGCCGTCCACGGAGATCGTCACCTGTTGGGGCGCAACACATAGCCAAAGCCAAGCCATTACACTCTGGAATTCGCTCCCGTGTTGTGTACAAAGCACATTTCCTTCCTTGGTCTGCATTTCAACTCAGGTTTATGAACTTTTTTTTCTTTTGGTACCTTGAAGCTTTTTCTTGTTTTGGACCAGAGAATGGTTAGATTTTTTTTTTTTTTTCGGGGGGGTTAATGGAATTTTTTGTTGCCAAAGGATTCACAGGACAGGTAAAGAAAATATGGCACAGGCATATTTTCTTTATCTTTGATGGGGGTAAGAGTATGGATCTTAGGTTTGATTCTGAAACTTCAGGTTGGGAGAGGGTTAGTACAATGTTCAAACCAAGGACAAATTGATTCCACTTGTCTTAGGTTTCGGGATTTATCTCTTACTGCAGACACACACACACATCCACAGTCCAACACACACCTTCACTCATTCAAACCGACTCATACACTCCTCTGGACATCTACATCTGTAAATCCACGCACATGCAAAACAAAGGGAGGCTTTTTTTAAAAAAAAAACACCACATCAATGTGCAAACCAAAGGCAAAACTCTTAGAAAAGCAAATTAAGCACACTTTAATTGGAGATGGAACGTGGATTTGATGGTGGCATACAGATCTGGAACATGCACACATGGTACAGAGGCTCATGCAAGACCGGAACCCATACACGAGCAAGATCGCAGAGTAGCAGAAGCTGATCTCTGATCAGGTTTAGATCGAGTGTCATGTTTTGTTTTTTTTGTTGTTGTTTTTTTTGCTAGAGATGCACCAACCAATTGGCACAAATAGCCAGGTCAAACACTGATTTGTTTCTTTATCTTTTTTATAAATTGTATCCAACCTAATAACTGCAACCCGTTTTGATTTCTAACCTCATCAACCAACAACATATTTTGTGATATTCTTTTAGTAGAATTTACATAAAAGTTAAGGTGTCTATGCAGTCGTAGATGGGGGAAAAGAACAGAATCTGATTTTATCATCGTGAAAGTCTTAATGAGTTTCCAGGCTCCATTTCTTATTCAGTTGCTTAAACCATCAAATTTTATTTCCTACAAAAATGAATAATTTTACATTGATTAATATTTGTAGTATATTTATGAAGCTTTCATTTTTGTTTGAGTTACTAACAGTTAAACAGACTTTCAAAAAAAATAAAAAATAAAAAAATAAAAAAGTTATGTTATTTGTGTTTATCATTTTAACTTGGGTTTTAATCTGGAGTCAAGGCTATGGAATTTAGCTTTGCTAAAGTATTCTGAAGCAGAAGTAAATATTGCAATTCTTTCTTAATTTGGGAAAAGTAGAGTACTGACGCATGAATTGGGATAATCTTATAATTTTCTATTTTATTTAAAACTACTATACTGAAAAGAAACAGAAGCTATGACATATGCTAACGATGAATTGAACAACACTTTATGAGATGTTCAAAAACTTGAGATATATTAGAATTCAATCCTGCTTTAAACATCCCAACAATTGATCATTATGTTTGTTCAGCCAAGGATATCTAACAAAGCTTCACAGATCATTTATAAATATCCTGACATTAACATACATGTCAATTCTGATCGTTAAACCCAGTCCAGATTTCTCTAAGTATTTTAAACTGCTGTACATTTGTTCAGATGCCAAGAAGTTACTTTAAGCTCTTTTCAGATCATGGATAACATTTTGTTATTTCATGATCTGTGAGGAGAAAAAAAACTACAAAAAAAAAAAAAAAAAAGTACTCCCCAAAAGACGCAAAATTTGAGAATTTAGATTTTGGATAGAATAACTGAAATGTAGCTTTTCTAATAACACTAGAAGAGACTCCCCCATCCCCACCCCCCTACCCCCAATTTTCTGTTGGATTTATAGCAACTACATCTATTCCATTTATCCTTTTACATTTCAAAAATTAATTGGTCAAAAAAAAAAAAAAATCTGACATATTAGTATCGGCCAGAAAAAACCTTGATCGGCGCATCTCTAGTATTTCTTTTGTCAGTGTCACCAGACCAGACCAGTAATCCAAGATCAGTGTGCTGGTTCTGTGAAATGTTGCGCGTATGGGCCCAGGGGTTATCAAAACACACAGACACCTTTTCACCAGCATGCTACAAAAAACTACAGACAGGGAGGGCAGAGTGAGTGGTACAGTGACAGATGGAGGGTGAGTGAATGGATTAGAGTGTTAGTGGTTATTCTGGGTGGTGGGGCTGAGGATCTATGAGTTTGGCAGATGACAGGTCGATTGATGAGGTGTGGGCATGCCATGCGCCATAGTGAGTTGGAAACAACTGTCAGAGCTCCCGCAATTGAGGTTAAGGGATGCCATTTTTTTTTTTTTTTTTTTTTTTTAATGGCGGCGTCTCTTTTAGGGCTCGGTGTCGAGGTCACCAACTTGGAGATTGTGGTAAGCTTCTGTCAGTTCTTGACGACAGTCCTCACAAAAAATGGGGACTTTCTTGTGTGAAAAATTAACATAAAAAAGTACGTTGCCCTTTTAAAGGCAAAGAAGTAATTTATTTTTCTTTTTTCCTTCATTTAACTTGTCGGAAATCTGTAGTAATGTGGAAGAAACAAAGAGAAAAAAAGTAAAAGCCAAAGTGAAAAGAACAGGATGGGGGATTGTGGGGTAAAGAAGGAGGTTGTTGGCAGGTCAGGGAGGAAATTGAGAAGAAGCGAAGAAAGAATTGCCTGGTAATACAAACCCATCTCCTCATTTTTTGATAAGAGTGTCTAGGATGGAACTCAAAGAGAACGAATAAAAGAAGAGAGGGGGGAGGGGACACACGGCAAACCCAAAAAAAAGACAATAAGAATGATATCTACCAGACAATGTAGTTTGTTTACCATAGCGTGTCCAATGCCTGATTGCTTTCCAGAAAAAGGGGAAGAAAGGAAATCAACAGAATAGTGAACAAAAAAGGTTGTTAATAAGGATGGACAGAAAACAAAAAACCAAAAGCAACGATGAAGAATTAGGATGTCAGTTAGTACATTAGTTGGTTAGAAATTGGTTAGTAGTAAAGAAAACCAAAAAAAAAAAAAAAAAAATGGAATTCAACATGGATGAGTTAGTAAAGCGGTGAATAAACACTACGTGATTCATCAGAGATCAGGCAGCAGTAATCCGGTGCCTTCGTGCCATCCGAAGCAAATTTCCTACACCGGAGTCCTGCGAGAACACAAGCTAAACGGACGTCCTGTCAGACATTTGCATGGGATGGCTCAGATTCCAGCAAAACCTGCAGTGTTTTTCCACCTTTGGTCTAACAAAGTGCTCCTTTGAAAGAGGAAAGGAAATGACAGAGAAAGAAAGTGAGACAGTGAGGAAAAGTGACAAGCTTCAGCTCTTAGCCTATAACCAAGCCTCTGTTGGGAATTCCTGCTACGACTACTTACTAACCTGTGGGACAAGGCTTACTGTCAGAAAGGGTTAGAAAAGCAGCACTTACTTGTATTTCTGCTCTGACAGCAACACTAAATGCTGTCTTACCCGACAAACTAAAGGTCAACCGGGACAATGGGCAAACCCAACATCCTGCTAGAGTTACCTTCACATACCGCTAGCTCTGTAAAGTCCGTTGGCATCTTTCTACAGCCGTCACAAGGACTCCGCTGATTCATATTAGCTCCACTGAACCGCAAAATACAAGCTAATTATAAATAATTGGAATATATAAAACAGTAATTGCAGCAAAGCAGTAATGGATGACTCAAACACTTTCTACTTGGCTTTAAATTAAAATTTAAACGCTACACCTCAACAGAAACCGTTTTCCTAATTAAGGCAAGGAGACGGTAAAGGAACCCAGGAACACTGTCAGCTTACATAATTACAAAAGTACAAGAGCATTATTGGACATCGTTGAGCTGCAGAAAACAACAGGCCCTACGCCAATAGAAAGAATTTCTTAACTCATAACGTCAAGTAGAGATTTGAATATTTCACTCACTTGTAAAACAAGCAGGTTTAGCACCCAGGAGCTTGTGTTGTATTTCGCTTAATCCATCTTCTTATTAATGCCAACAAGCTTCTCTGCCCTGCTGAAGAATGGCTTGGTATGCTAGTCTGTATGGTAATGCAAGTTGTTGCTATCTGATAGCTGAATCTAGTACAAACAGATGTCACAAACTCGATTCTATATTCTTTATATGAGGTCATTCTAAAACAGGAATATGGATTACATTGGTCCATTGTAGTTCTGGATACATCTGCATAAAGGTGCATCCCTGCTCTATCCTCCAATCTTTTGCTGCTCAAACGGGTTTCCTTGTAGGATTACCCCAACAACTCACAGCATTTTCTTAGTTCTGTTAGAGAACATTATTCCTCAATTATAACACTGCTCTTGGCTGTAAAACTACCCCTCTACTCATCATGCTAGGTCAATACAAATCAAAATACTACCAATAACTGGTCTGTATGTGGACCAAATTATACCCAAATTGTATCACTCCTTCCTGATTTTCTTTTCTTTTTTTTATTAGTGAGTGTAATAATCAAATCTCATACTCCTATAGAGTGCTACTTAGTCTATTCGCTAAATTATAATAAACAAGGCAATAAATATAGCATAAAAGGAATTTGTGTGAATTTAACACAACCAAACGAATAATGAAATCTGTTTTCTTAATAATGTTTCCAAACTGTAGAGATGAAATGACAACCAATAAGATAAAAATGAGTTTCTTAAAGGTTTCTCCAAAGCTCTTCAAGGCAGCTTCTATACAGAACAAAAAAGAAGAAGAAAAAAAAAAGAAAAATCTCAAACTCCATCCATCACCGTTACCCCCGATTACCTGTCTCAGGTTGCGTGTCACTTTGATGTCGTGCCAGGAGTTGTCATTGAATTTTCCATTGACTGGCTCTACGATGGCCTCAAAGGCCCCAGAACCGAGGTTGATGACGAGGGAAACCGCCCCGTCTTTCAGGGCCAGATTGACGTAGTCGGCGGACTTCCCCGTGTGCAGGAGGAGGCCGTTCCGCTGCCATGTCTTGAAAGACAGCGTGATCTCATCGCTGCTGCTCTGAATGGGGTTCTGCGACAGGTCGTAGCAGAAGTACTCCGAGCCGCGGAAGGTGGCCACATTCTCCTCTCGTGCTGAAATGGCAAGACAGGGAAACCTGAACGTTACTGTTGCGCATTGAAAACTGGAATCGACTACATCTTACTGGTCGTAACCACAAATATTTGTCCATTTATCTTAGGATCTTCAAAGGTCCTAAAATACCTATTAGCACCTTAGAAGTAAAGCATAATTACCAACTGTGATGAAGAATTAACAAATTAAATGCATTGCAAAAGTATTGAAACTCATCTTCACATCATGACATGTTGTAATGACAAACTTGATACATCCTTGTTAACATGTTTGACTGTCAATGGGTTATAGCTTGTTTAGGGATATCAGAAGTATAAATATATGCCACATCTTTTATGCTTTAGATGTTCAACAATTCTGCACTGTTCTGTGTTGGTCTATCACATAAAGTCCCACAAAAACTCTGAAATTATTGCGAAATTGGCAACGAGGCAAAATGTGAAATAAGTTCAAGAGGTGAAAACACCTTTAAAAACAAAATCACAGTACAAGGAATGTCATTATAGATGACTATCAATCTTGTACACACATCACCAAAAACCCACACACATACACTGCTCCCCATAATTACAGCTGCAACAAACCTATCGTTCAGTTCAGATCATAAAATCCGATCTGTATGACCCTGGCTTCAGGTTTCACGTACGGCCCTTTAGACAGACAGACTACTTATGATGGAACACAATTCCTCGCTAATGGCAAGCATAAATCAAACATAGTCCGATTTTACAGTTTTTACATTACCCTGTTGCTACAAGGTCACTTCCTGATCCCGTTTCTTTTCAGATCAGCACACAGAGTAATGTGAGACGAGGCGGGGGCTCATTTCTGAGAGCAAAAATAAAGTTGCCTTTTTGATGGAAAGTGAACGAGGGGTACTGTTTCCATAAAGTAAAGAACAATATGTGGTAATGGTTGACAGTTTCTATGATTTTTTTTTTTTTTTTATGTGGATCAGGTTAGCTCAGGCAGGAAGTATTAATTACATCCTGTGCTGAAGCCTTGCATCCAAAAAGAACATTTAGATATATCCCATTCTTTGAAAAGTTCTTAAGTTTTCATCCCAACTCAAATTTTCTTAGGAAACATCTGTGTGAAGATTTAGTCCGACTACAAAATGTACTGCTGCTGCACACTGCCTCAAGATTTTTTCCATAATCCTAATTGCTACCTTCAACACCTTAGATCATGATATTCTTTTATCGCATCCTCAAGGAGGAGACGGGAAAATCATACGGATATCAAGAGATTTGTTCTAGAGTAGTAGAGAACTTATTTAGGGATAGAAGCTTCGTACTTAGCAAAAGACAAATATTGTTAACCAGTAAAAAAAGTTTTCCATGTGGCATTCCACAAGGTTCTACTCTAAGGCCTGTTTAGATCTCATTACATTTTGCCTCTAGGATATTTTTTTTCATAAATGTGAAGCTTCTTTTGACTTTACCAGTATTGAAACATGGATGAAATAAAATGATCTTCATCAACACAACTAAATGAAGGTAAATTCATTGGAGAGAACAGACTCCTTCCAGCTTTCCTTTCATACCTTTCATACTAAATATATTTTGTTTTGACTACAGATGTATCAGTTTCCCACAATGTATTATAAGCCTGGCGGGGCACCAGGCTTTACCTGTGCGCCCACCAGGCTTCGCATCATTTATTTATTTATTAATTTCTTTTAATTATTGCCTTTTTAAGATTTTATAGTTGGTCCTTAGGTATTAATATTTCAGTCTTCCAATAACGCATAGCTATAAAGTGATATTTTCAAGTTTCCTGTTGACTTTGAACATTTTTTAACTCAAAAACATGGCGGCCGGCTGGATGATTACCCTAGTAACCTGAGCTTAGCAAGTTTTCTGGGAGAAACCCTGTATGATTTGACAGCTCATTTAGAATCATAAGTGTGAGTTTTATATCATGATTTTGACTATTATATTTAAAGATTATAAATCATTACACAGCCACATGAACAAGGACACCAAGAAACCATTTACTCTCAGATGTTCTTAGGTTCAAACAGAAAAGCAGACATGATTTCTCTGTCTCAGTTGCTGCTCCATAATTCCCGAATAATTTACCAATCCATAAAAAGAGACTTTGAAGACCCACCTCTAATCTTTGGTTTTTCACTTAATAGAGTCTGACATTTGGGTTTTATAACCACAGCTTGTCATTATAGGATACTCTGTCTTGATCTTTGAGAGAAAAAAAATACTGAAATCTCTTAGATTGAGAATGTAATGCAACAGATAGCAGGAAAGGTAAAGTGGTGTGAATACTTTCTGTGACTGAAGTTGACAACTGACATAGCAAACACACAGCACCCATTGTGAGACTCTTCACAAGACGACATGTTAACATACCAAACCAAATGTGTTGCTATGGAATTCTGACATGGTGAAGTCATTACCTGCCAGCAGACAGGAAAAGAGAAGTTCAAATAGTCATTTCATTTCCACTGTGACCTGCAATTCCCTTTGTGTGGCCAGAAGAAAAATGACACGGCGCGCAAGACTGGGGAAAAACTGAAATGAAAGGGATACCTAGCACATGCGTTTGTTTGTTGTGCCGGATCAGTCAGTCTGTAAACATGAGGGAGCAGTGTTGTGCAGCTGGCAAAGGCACAGATGAATGGAAAAACAAGAAGGTAAACACAGCGAGGAAAACAAATGGGACGAGGCAGCGGTGCTGCAGGGACGGCAGGCCGCGCATTCCAGCCAAGGAGAAATTCTCCCCGCAGTTTCAAAACCAAAGTCTTCACGCAGCAGACAAAAGGAAATATTACAGGAGGCAACAAAGGCACAGTGAAATCATTCCTTCCTGTGCCAGGAGAATAAATAGAAAGCCATTATTAAAACTGATGCATGAGGACAGAGGGATACACAGACGATTCCCCGTTCTTCTCATTCTCGGGCGGAATCTAAGAAAATGATCAAGCGTCGACGGCGCCGCAAAGACCTTGCTGATTATGCTCGGGTAATATTGTACTTTTCTGTGTTCAACAATTGGGTGGAACACTGACGGCAAAATGATAATGCTACAGTTACTCAATATGAGACATGTCAGTTCCATCATCATCATCATCATCATCATCTGCCAGAGCCATTTCTCCAAAAAGTCTTTCAGAAGACTAATGAAATATTGATGCTTATCTCAACAATGTGGTTACACTGGCTCGATGCCCGAGCTGGCGTCACTGAGCATCCGGAGTACAGCAGGCTAAACCCAGAGACGGTGGTGAGACAATTTCTCCCTAGAAAATACAATGAGGTAAAAAAAAGTATGGTCTTCCTTACAGATTTCTTCTAGTTTTGTCACAGTTAAACTGTAACTGGCAATGTGTTCTTGACATTGTGTGGATGAATTCTGAAATAACATCAGTTTTAGGCTTATACCTAAAAGAGACGTTCAAGTCAGCTACAAGGATGTTGCTAATGATAGTTAATTGATGAGTTACTAGTTGGTCTGCATAGCTTTTCCCTTTAATACATAAAAATATTCATTTGGAAGCTCCATTTAATTTTTTTCTCACATTATCTCTGATATTACATGACTTATTTTCGCAAGAATGGTGACAGTTTCTCAACTTTACTTATGAAAGCAAAAGTAACTAAAAGCTAATGAAGAACTGTGTTTCTCTGCAAACCAACAGCATCAAAATCCTTCTCATCTGAGCCAGAAACCCGAGCCCCGTGCTGCTCTCACCTGACCCATGCTGCAAAGGTGATCGCCATGGCAACTCCTCTTATCTATCATCCTTTCTCTAATTAGCTCGTCGGAGGACCGCGGCTCAGATTGCAAAACAGGTTTCTGTAGTTCAGAAGGATTCCTCTTGACATGATTATTATAATCAAAGGTAGCATTTTTGTTTACTTCTTCACAGCTGGCAGCCTTTAAGGGGAGGAATGAACTGAAGCCAAAGCTGGAGTGCCAGACATCGCAGTGAGTCAATCCTCAGGCTGAAATGCTCAACTTGGTTGTGGAAATAATCCTCTAAACAGCCAAATATAAAATAAATAAATAAGTACTGTTTTGATCTCAGAGCTAGTTTTTAAGATTAGCTCTGATCTTCGCACAAAAATCGGGATTTAATGCCTCAAACAAATGAGATTAGGTCCCAGGTATGAGTTTGTGACAGAAAAAGCAACATTCGCTTTAAAAACCATGATTCAGATCCAGCCCGGTCGTTCCATTTGCCCCAAAACTGCAGCAACAGAAACAAAAAGCAACCATCGAGAACATGTCTGCCATGCGCACATTAATTATTACGATGGAATTACAAACCATCAAGTAATTACGATGCAATTACAAACCATCGATAAAGCATCTCTGCCACGAATAAAGGAGAGTGCAAATTGATACAAGGTAGCATTTGCGCACCTCAGCAGAGTCGTATCTGGGCGTAAGTGTATACTGATCCATAAAAACCGGGGGGAAATGTATTGCCTGTTGAGACACGCTGCACACAGATATGTGGCTTTCATATTGATCATAAAGCAGGGTCATTTTCCGCCTTATTTTCACCACGGTCATCAATATTCCATTTGTGTGCTGCCTGGACTGAGCACTGGGGGCTGGAGTTCGATTTCAAAATCCACTGGAAGCAATTAGCTCCTTCATTACCATCTCCCTTTCTCTTCCGCTCACCTACCCCCCTCCTCTGCTACACACCAAAATTCCTGAGCAATTTTTTTTATTCATTATTTTCCCCCCCGATTTGACCTCAAGGGCTGTTAAGGAAGAAGATGTGCCACGTCCCTCTTCTACCTCCTTCTAAGATCACCCCAGGACGTTATGACTTCTGAACACAAACATTGGTTTGAAGCCAAGTGGCACCTTGCATCTGAAATTTAATGTTGGTATAAGAGCGCTGCTGGTAAGCAAATATCATGAAGGGGTTAAAAGGGCGGGGCAGTATGGTTTTGAAAAAAAAAAAATCTTTGATTTTTTTCATACCTGATCCAATTTTTTACATTATTTTCCTGCTTTCCCCCCCAAAAAAACATTTATTACAAATGAAAGAAAATAGCCACTTGCTGCTTCAGAGCTGAAGGTTGCACATAAAATCTCCCAAAAACAAAACAAAACAAAAAAAAAACAACCCACAAATACATTGCAGATGTAGTTAGACAAAATGTAAAAAAAAAAAAAAAAAAAAAAAAAAAAAAGGGGAGGGGGGGGGGTTTTTATTATAACAGGGGTTTGCCTTTTTTTTTTTGGGGAGGGGT
>NW_015113499.1:104661-144028 GCF_001443285.1 Poecilia latipinna
CCAAAAAAAAAAAAAAAAAAAAAAAAAAAAACCCCCAAAAAATATTATAATTTGTTTTAAAAAAAAAGAAAAAAAAAAAAAAAAAAAAAAAAAACAAGGGGATAGGAGGGGACTTTAATATGACACTGGGTTTGCCATTGATTTTTGCAGGAGATGCTACAGGTTTAACGGCCTTCCTGCACGCAGAGTGCCCACCCGGTTCCCTGGGAGACGTCCCCCATGAAGTGAACTGCAATGACGTCCAACACGTCAAACGCATGTTTGCACCACAATCGCTGCTGAACAGGCCTCAAGTGTGTGACCTAAGCAGAGAGAGCTTACATCTGCTTTTAGTTGCAGCCCTCAGTGAGACATCCTCGGGGATGGAGGTCATTCAAGGTTGCAAACTTGTGAGACATCACGCATACACAACATACACACACGCACACACGAGCACGAAACAACAAGCTGAGATGCTAAGCCTCCCTGCAAAGGCGTTCTCTAATTTTTTCCCCCTGAAACACAAAGATATTACAGCTCGTCTTTTGAAATTAAGACTAGAATTAGCATGGCTAGCTAAAATGAAAGAATGCATTGTGCAGTTTCTCAGTAGAGGAGCTAAAGCAAACCATGCAACTGTGCGATTTTAAGCTCAACGGTAACCCACAACATGTCAAATGAATTTGGAGCATCATGGGTGATGTCTTTCTTCAAATGCAGGCGGCACTATCAGACAGGATTATGTCAGAGGGAGATTTGCTAGAATATGGTGCACGTTAAAACGCTACAGCCCAACCTTTTCATTGGCTTTTATTGTGTGCCGCAATTAAAAATCAATCAGAGTACAAAAGTTTCGACGTTATTTCTTGTGAATGCGATTTCCTTTTGGATTTTTACCAGTCGAACTCTGTGAAAGCCGCGCCGACTGCGTCCTGTTCGTGACAGCCTCAAAAAATGTCAAAAGATATATCTAAGAGGTTAAAGTGAATAGTCACCCTGACATGTCTCTCCTCGTCTGGTTTTTCATGTAACCTTGTGAAGCTCCGGCAGACGACCTGTCTGAGTCTGCCTTGGATCTCTGCACGCCCCGACCGGCAAGGGAAGAGTGACAGAGAGACGGCGGGAGAGATAAACGTAAACAGAAGTGACATGGAGAAAACAAAAGAGACAAGGACAAAAAGGAAGCTGGAGATAGAAGTCGAAGGAGTGAAGAGGGGAAGGGAAGGCATAGAGAGAGAGAGAGAGAGAGAGAGAGAGAGAGAAGAGTTCGGGGGGCAAGAGTAGCAGAGAGAGTCGGGGAGCCATGAGAGGCAGGTGGAGGGGATGAGAGATGGAGATGCATCCATTGGCTCTCAGGAGAAACAAAGTGACACAGTGTGTTAGGATGAGCAGAGCAGAGCTGTCCCCTTGGTTTGGGATTCTGAAATACTGCACCTGATAACCGAATGTCTCTCTTCCTCTGCTTCTGCAACTCTCACTGTTATGTTCAAAATAACAGCGTTTCAAAAAAAGTGGGCAAAAAAAGCTTGAAATGCTACTTATAACGTCAATTACCATACATACAAAACAACTAGAAATACATCAGTTCAACATAAAGGTGGGCAAATTGGAATGATTGCGGCAATTTCGAAAAAAAAAAAAAAAATTGTGCTTTTTGATAATTTTTTGGAGCTAGGACGAGAGGGTTTTTCAGCCGTATTGAAATTTGTGGATTTTGCACTTTGTTCACATTACGGCAGTTTGTATACAGCAGCACGCTTATTTTGCGGCCACCAGAAGTCATCAAAATTTGAGTTTCATCATCCATCCATAGCTCTTCTGTAAAACCGCCGACTACAATTTCCCCAAATACATAGGTGGCCAATCCCAATTGTAAGGCACTTGTCGCTCCAACGCCTCAATAAGATGCTGACGTCTCCTCTGATAGACGAGCAATATGGAGGAATGTCAACATCCAATGCTGCAATAACGCCAAATGACTAGTTGCGTGTACAGAGTTATTCTTATTTAATAAAATTAAATAAGGAATGAGAAATTTGCAATTGTGTTTTTCTAGACAGCATTATTATGCTGAAAGTAGAAAAGGCATATTAGGTTGTTCCTTCTTCCTTTAAAAGCTTAAAAATTAGTTGTGTGAACTGACACAATGTTCTTTAGTTGTAAAATTATTACAACTATTAGTAACTTTTATATCCCAACACCATCAACAACCAATGTTAACCAATGTTTCAGCATTTGGAGGTTTTCTAGTAACTGGTTTAAAAAGAAAAATATAAATGTTGCTTTCACTAGTTCATGTTAATTTTTCAACAGCAGCACTTCTCTGCAATTCTTTGAACATATTTTTTCTGCCTTCAAGCAGCATCATAATCACTGTACATTACTGTTCTGAACAATATCAGGAATGATTCATCTTATGATTTACATAAAGGAATTCACTGTAGCCAGAGTTCCACCTGTTTGTAACCCGAGTCTGTTTGTTGTTTTAAATGATTTGCCATGTAAAAATATTATTTCTAATTCTTCCTACCCAAAAAGGAACTGATCTGGTTATTGGCGACTGTTTTTATCCAAAGTACAGCGTAGATGATGGATATCCAAAGGAATTCAGCAACATTTAGACATTTCCCATTAAAAACAAAAACCTTTCTGAATCATGAAATAATCCTGGCGGATTGCTTTTAAACATTTGGATGATTCAGACAGAGATTCATAAGTTGAAAAAATATATATTTAGAGTACAGAAGTATTATTCATAGAACTACAAAACCTCACCATCTTACATGATTTAAAAAGTGCATGAATACAGTAAAGGGTCTTTGAACGTTAGGCTTCGGGTCAGAGGAAAAGTAGTAAGGCTGCAGAAGGCAACATCTTGACTTGTTTGACTCGTCATACAAACCGCACATGGAGTACACATAATACAGTTACCTTCAACTCTAAAAAGCTTTTCAACCTGACAGCCCTGTGATTATCCACCTGGAAACTTGATGTGAAAAACGAGCCTGAAAATAAAAGTAACTTTTATTGCAGAAGCATAATCTCACCCTGAAGAAGCTTTACTTTTCATAGAAGTTGTTTTTTTATTGAGTACTTTATTCCACAGGGGATAGGGGCATGGAATACCATTATTGCTCTCAAACCACTGCATAGTCTGCCTTTCTCTTCAATGAAAAAACATGGTGAAACACAATGCAATATGATTATACTGCAAGACCTTTGTATGCGTCTAACGTTATACCATATGCAATTAGATCATCAGCAACAATGAGCTGCTGAAATCTGTTTTTAAAAGAAGTTGAAGTCTGCCAGATGAACTCTGGAGCACTCACACCCCACATATTCAACACACTTGCGTCATTGCTGCAAACTGAAAGTGACACTGGCAGTATGGCCAACTTTTGCATTGAATTTGACTACTTAACTGCACTCATTGAGCATTTAAAGGGATTTTCTACATTGCCAGTTAAACTTAAATGACAAAAATAAGCAAATAATCGAAATGAGATGGTGATAACATCTGGTGAATCAGAACCCCCACACGAGACACGCAATATTCAGAACTGGATGCATTTACTTCAAAGTCATAATGTGATTTGATGTTCCACTAAATCCTCTGGAAAACATGACTTTGAATATGCCAGCAAACAGCAAGGTGGTAAACAATTATCAAAACTATTAAAATTATTGGTGTACCTCACATATACTGGAGACCAGACTTCATTTTAAGATGGCCTATTTAAAATTTCATGGTGCCAGAAAGTCTTTATGGTAATGTTGGTACCAACAAAATCATCACAGGTCCTCAATCATATGTAGCAGTGGACATGAGGCACTTTTCACATTTCTTTGCTTAAAAACAAAATTACTATTAGTTTATTCTTATATTTCATTTTAGTCGTATCAGGCCAGAGTACACAGTTCAAGTAGAGCTCTGCATGGTAGGACAGAAATGTTCTTTTTGTTTGTTCCTATTTTTCTGAAGTGTCTCTTAATTAGTGTGTAATGGTTGTCACAGAGACTTGGTTATCCCTTTGCTACTGTTCTCCAAGCCTAAACTTTGGATGTTTTTTTTTTTCTCCACTGCCATCCTGTTTAGAATGCAAGGTGGCAAGATAATTATGCGTTGTCATTCATTCTTGTTTATGACGGCTCCTTTTTAATTACTGTTCTGACTGCGGATATTTGTGGCTTTTTCTCCTGTATCTGTTTTCTGGTTGATGCATACAAACACACTGCTGTTCAACTTGAATCTCAATTTTTCTTTCTTTAGCTCATTTAAGGGAGATATGCGCGTCTGTGTCACGGAGGTCTTGCGTAATACTTTAAAAGCGCGTAGATACTCTGACCAACATACCCTAACATAAGCAAGCATGAATCACTGCTTGCTTTTGAATCACTGCTTAATTTACAAGCATTTTTAAAGGAATTTATAGTCATACCAACAAGTACGTCATCAGCAATTTTGCTAAAAACAATGATTTTGGACTTTTTTCACTCAAATGAAACATTTGTTATGCTACTTCAATTAAAGATCAGTTTATTTCAAGCTATTTTACATTTTACCTGGGGTGTCATTCACTTTTTCAAAAATTGATTACCTGTAAGTTGATACCATTTTTTGATGCATGGGAGAGTTGAAAATGTTTCTTTCTTTCAAGAGAATGGAGCTTTAAAGCTTTGATGTAAAAAAAAAAAGAAACTTCTTCCAGCAGAACTAATCGATACTTTTACATTAACAATGGATCAGATTTCTATAAAATGTCAGTTTTCCAGTTTTTTTTTTTTTGATAATTAGACATGAAATTCCTTGACGGCGTATCGCATTTCTCCGTGTGAGATTTTTTTCTTTCCATCTTTAAGACGTTTGAGTCGTTGGTCTTTGGTACATCGTTCTGAGAATGACATAACCTTTCAGATCCAAGAGGGAACAAGCTTCTAGAAATGTCATAAAGCCTCCGCCTCCAGCAGGATAATATGAAGTTCCTTCTTTGTAAACAGCAAAAGTGAATTGGAAATCTTTGGACTGATAAATGTCTTTTTTTTAATTCATCAGCATTAGTGTGGAGCTGGCCAGAGGCAGCCCTCTGGCTACTGGCTGTGACAAGCTACTCACTGTCAGTTTCTCTGAGTGTATATCTATATATGTGTTGGGTGCGTGCTACCGGGGCTCCTTATTTCGCTGCTGATGGTAAAGTCTAATGGAGTGAGCTATAAGGTTTGGAGTGACAGCAAAAGGGTGGGTGGTGACTGAAGGGGCTTGAAAGGCAGGAGAGTGAAAGACGGAGGGATGGAGGGTGTCTAAAGAAGGGGGGCAGGCGCCTGAGGTCCAATTCCATCAACTGAGGAAATTGTGCGGAGCGAACGCTAGAATGAGGAGGAGGTGGCTGAGGATGAGTTCGGAAAAGGGAGAAAAGGAGAGACACTGCGATTGCAGAGTTCCTGTTGGTAATGTTGAGCAGTTATTAGTAGAAGTTATGTTTCGGGATAACCCTCTTTCTTCTGATGCATATTCAGTGTGAAAGGCCTGCCATTATTAAATATTAAAAGTTCTTCTGTATCTATTTAAAGTAGAATAAGTTTCTTGTAATCTCTAAATGTTCATGTTCAGTCCAGTAGTTGATTAATTTCAAATTAATATTTTACTGGATTTAGTTTACTAAAGCCCTCAGTTCTGAGCTTTTAAACACTGGGAACACCTTTGCGTAGTTACCTGTACCTATTGACACTTTTCAAATTTTAACAAATTATAGCCACAAATGTTTAGATTTTATAAACATGTAATTTTAAATAATCATGGTGTTCCTTCCAAATCCCATTTTCCACCAATTTGTCGGAATTTCTGGGTAAGTATGGAGCAAATTCAACTATCCATAGTTACGACTTGCAAGGACAACTTTGTTTCAGTATGGCCGGTCCTTGGATCAACAGTAGTAAGTTGTGGCGGAAACTTATAAGACTGCATCTATGTCAATGTTACATCTAGCACCTGCAAGTAAACTGAACAAATTAAAAGTGGCGTTTGATTATGCAAAGTCAAGCATAAAATGATGTCCGTAAGAGGTTCTGCGAACAATGTCTATGGGTGTCGCCATGTTGAGATGCGAACTACTTTGACTATGTGAACTGGAATGCTGCTAGCTTGGCTGTGACATCAAACCAAGCTCAGAGTTCAGATGAGTCCGTTGAGGTGTAGCCTTTGGAGTATAGAGAAAAGAGTAGGGAACAGAAGGGTTTGAATGGTGAAGAATAAGGTGAGGTCTCATCTTTGGGTCATAGCTGTACTGTCTCAGCCTCAGATTTGTTGATTCTAGAGCAGGGGTACACATACGTCTATCTTAGCTGGCAATCAAATGGTGTATACTATAACAAAGACTGTCTTCCTGTGTTATATAAAGTAGCATAAAGGAAATATAATGCGTTTCTTTATTATTATTTTTTTTTACGGTTCCTTAACTTCATTTCTTCTATAGGTTCAAGAATTGTTCTTACGTGAAGTTGGAGGTAAAATTATACAAGGTTTTCCAAGTGGAAGTTTCAAACTCTACAACTTCAGAGTTTAATATGGGCAATTACTGACAGTGAGCTGTGAACGCAGCATTCGGGAACCACTTAAGCATTTCCTGTTTTGAATGACTGATTGCGGAAAACAATGAAGTCATCAGCAAGCCCGTATTATTTCCATCTCCAATTCAAAAATCTCTTGACAGTGTGTCTCTGGAATGTCGACCGTTGCATCAGCCTGACAGCTGCCATCCTCGGTCGAAATGGAGGGTGACGTCTGCGAAGATTGCAGAGGTTTCATATTCTCTAGCACTCTGCAGATTGGTGTCTTTGATAGACTTGCATCACTTTTCATTGGTTTGGGTGTGTGGACTCATCACTGCATACCTGACATATTTGTTTTTAACTTAAAAGTCTTCAAGCAGGATAACGATTACTTTACATAAAACTTTGGGTGTTGCAGTTGTGCCCACATGCATTTACTGAACAGTGAAGAAATGTGTCTTCAATTGGGAAGGTTTTCCTGTGCATGAACAAGGACCTGTTTTTGTGGGTGTGTGTTATTGTTTGAGCAGAGTCTTGCCGTATGAATCAGGCCTTCCATGGAGCCCGTCAATCATCCAGAGTGGCGGCGCCTTATTGGCTATTATCTGTGCTGTCAGGGGCCCGGCCATGCCTCCACCTAAACACATCAGTCTCTGTCAGCTCACACGCTGCTAGTGGATGGAGCTGTGGAGCATGAAGCCGCATGCTACTGTTATCATTATTTAAAGTGGCAGATGCTGCTTCAAGATGAAATTTCAACAACAAATGGGTCTTGATGTAGAGTCTGCCTTCCCGTCTTTAGCTTCCCCCCGCTCCCACACAAATGAATGGAGTTGGACTAGATGCGGAAACAATTAACATGTAATGCGGTGGAATCGCACTAAATGTATTCAAACTGCTGCAACTGAAGGATAACTCCATTTCCTTTAGAGTTTATTGACTGGATTTTTAAATAAAATCAAATCCTGCCCTGAGTCTGATCCCCGTGTACAGTAGGACTCACTGCATTTCTCCAGCTATCATTATGCCAAGAACATCGTAGACTCCTCTGTATGTTTACTGCCAAGGCTGACACAGATTCCAAATTTGTCATGCCTCATGGGAAATATGAGAGCCAAATTTAAATTAACTCTTGCAATTATTGGGACGCAGTTCGGGTAATGGTTTCCTAGGAAGCTATACTCTCAAGTCTTCCCTAATGTGTCTCAGTCCAACATGTGCAGGTAATATTAGGCGACAGAAAATGAAAGCTGCAACACAAAAAGTGCTGGTATCCAATATATTTGTGCTGACCTTAAGCTGTTTTTGCTAAATATATCAGATTGAATGGAGATGCATCTGGAAACATTTTCTTTCACACAGATTCTCAATTTAACTGAGAAAAACACTGCAGCTCTGAATGTATGTTTAGTGTCATTAACCTGCGAGACGTTGTACCTCCAACCTCGTCTCAAGTCTTTTGCAACTTTTAACAGAAGTTCTCACTTTTTTGCTCTATACATCACCTCTGACCTGCTTTGCTCCTCCAAGGGGACAGTACGCCTCCTAGCAACGCATCCTTCTCTACATGATCCTACAGAGCAATTGGGAGTAAATACAAATCAACAGAACTCAAGAATTTTATTTGCAAAAAGTAGTTAAAATGTGGCTGAAAAATGTATCACAATATAAGTCGATGATTATGATTATGACTCATTTTTTGTTTTAAATAACTGAAATACTGACAAACTGACGGTGTGACATTTCCTTTTTTATCCAGTTTTCACTGCTTTCCATTTTTAAGCAGTTATTAATCACGGTGGTGAAACCTGAAACTACTGCTGCGCAACATGCTGTTGCTAGGTAACCAAAAAGCGAGTGAATTAGTTGATGCCACCAATCTTGCTTAAAAGGTTGAGCGGCCAAAGCCTTTCATCTGCCTACATCCCCCAGAATGCTGTGCAGTTCTGGATTGGAGTTTGGTGAAATTATTGAATATTCTATCAGATGTATTGATCATCTGTCTATCGCAATACATATTGTTATTGATTTATTGTCCAATCCTAAAAAAAATAGTAAAACTCAGGTATTGTCACAATTATTCACTACTTATTGTTGACCAGTTACATAATCCCAATAAAATATATTGAAGTTTGTACTTTTTTTTAGTTTTTCAAAAAATAAAAAAAAACACTCCCAGTGACTGCAAAAAAAAAAAAAAAAAGTCCATTAATAAATCCCCCCACCAGCACTTGTGGGGAGAACAAAAAAAGATTATCAGGCATTCCTAGTCAAACTGAAGCCATCTAATATTTATTACCTGCATAACTGGCTCTCTTGTGTACTGCTAGAACATTTAGCCGCATGCAGGGAGGTGAGGGGTTAAAACGGGAACAGCGGTGCCATAAAAGAAACAATGAAATAGACATGACTCAGAGTGAAAGAGCCGGCATAACCTCGACAGCAGGGAGGAGCGTGCTGCCGACGGCAGCGAACAACAAGCCGTCGTCTCAGGCTCAAACTCTGACCTTGTCTAATGACACAATCAGTCAACTGTGATGTTGTAGGAAAGAAAAAACTGCAACAAATTGGTTCAATTAGGGCTGATATAGAGGGTTAATATTCCCTTTACAATGCATTTTTTTTGGATAAAAAATAAATGAAGACTAAAATGAAAGAATCTCTACTTCCTTATACAAATGTATGCACAATAAGTTTTTTTCTTAAGCAGCGGAATATTTAGAGAGAAAGCCGTAGATGACCCAGGGAAACGGCTTCAGCACTAAGCGTAACAAAATGAGGAGCAAAAAAAATAAATAAAAATGAAGAAAAAAAAAAGCTTCTGTAGCTTTAAATCCAGCTGGAACCAGTTGTAGCCTGTAGCCAAAACAATGTGGGACTCACACATTGTGTGTGCATGAGCCCGTGGAGCTAATGTGTGTAGCCATTCGCAACAAAGTGCTTCTTTAAGAGATAAGAAAACGATGGATTACGCTCACCTCTTTTTCTGCTCCGTTTTTTGTTTAATCCTTATATGCAGAGCTGCTTGAACACAAGGATGTAGTGTGTTCTGAAAGTATTAATGATAACCTGAAATTTCTTCATAGTTTGGAATTTTAAATGTCAAAGTAAGTGGTACTTAACTTCAAAGTGAAAGTTTGCAGTTTGTCACAGATTGTACGCTGAAAAAAGAATTGGGCTCAAATTAAAAATACATATATTAACTGGTCACAAGTTAATTATGTTTAACTGTGCAAACCATTGAACTCATGTTAACTTGGATAAACTTGATTTGATAACTTGTGACCAAATAATGCACTATATTTCTGTTGGATCTTCTGTTCTATTTTCTCAGTGTACAGAGTGACAGCATGCATGTGGAAGAAGGTCGTCCAAAATGGAACCATTTTTATGGTGGAGAGAAACACTGTACATCTCCTTAAATGCACCATGGAAAACCCAGTAGTGGCAGCATTATGCCACTACTGACATAAATGCTGGATGGGGTTAGAAGGGGTTATTTTGGAAGACAATCTTATTAAAGACAGAAAAGACTTGAGACTGGAACGCAATTTCAAATCAAACTACATAATTACCTAAATAACTACCTTTAGTTTATTTGGACCAATTTACAGCAAATGTCATCTTTAGCCACTCTTTAACAAATAATTATTTAACCAATCCAATCCAGTAACAACTGTGAACAACTTTCCTTTTGGTGCACTGCATACAATTCCAATAAAATATAGTTAGGTTAATGGTTGTTATGTGAAAAAAATGAGCACAAGTTCAAAGAGATTAAGTATTTTTTTTTGTAAGAAACACAAGTATAATAGGTCTGTCTCTCATATTCTGTCTGAATTCATGCGTTTACACGTTTGTGCCGCACCAGTTCCATTTCTTGAAGTGTTCTTCAAGAAATGGAAACGGTTTAAGCCTCGTTGTTGCATTCCGAGCTTGAGCTAGCTGCTCCAAAGACAGCAATTTCATCCTAAGGCATCTGTTCACTCATCTAAAATTAGAGAAGATCCAAAGTCTTTTCAAGGAGAACCAGCCTGAGTCAGTGGTCTCCTGGGAACATCCGAACGTTTAGCTCCTATCAATCATTTTACGCCCGATTTGCAGTGAGCTTGAAACGGGAATTTTTGCTTGGTAGCTCGTGCAGCAATGCAGAGACGATGCAATGTATGAGACGAGAGAGTCATAGTGAGAGAGCGGTTGTTGGTTTACCAAAAAAAAAAAACACTAGCTGCTTTCCCAAATCCTATTTGACTACAATCAAATCAAGTGATCCTGAAATGCAGAGTTGAATATGGAATTACTGTCAGAGAGGAAAGTAGTATTTACCATTTGTGGAGCTTGGCTCACTGGAACTATGCTAATCCAAGATTGCTAGTGCAGCGCCACTGACCGTATAGCCTCGTGCTGAGTGAAAATAGTTCAACCTTACTTGTGTGTACTGCAAGTGAAACAAAGACCAAGTAGAGAATAAACAGAAATAAATAAATAATTGATCTGGACAACAACTACAAATCAAGCATCTCAAACAAAGTCCATTGCATGCCAGACGCTACATGTCTGTCAAGAGCATCATCTTAGTACATCTCTAATGCAAAAATTGTATAAAACTTGTATAAAACTGACGCAGGGATAAATCAGCATGCTGACAGGGTGAGTGTGAAAGGGGGAGTGGGAGAGAATAGGAATGAAAATACGAATCACAAAAGGGAGGATGAGAGAGAATCACTCCCAGGCTCGGACTATGATGCAGAGAGTCGGATAAGTCAGGGTGGTATGACTTCAGAAGATGTGAAGACAAGTCTCTCTGAAATGCACGGACTGATGTTCAGTCTCACAAATCTCCCGTTTTTGTTTTTTTCTTTTTTGAACGCCGCACCCAGGAGTTTCTCTCTTCCTCTCTTTTTTGCTTCATCAAATAGCAAAAGGTGCTTTATATGGTCTGGTGCTCTAAAAGCATCCCTTTTGTCTATTTCGCCAGCTCCCCTCTCCGTTTCACCCTGTTCTCTCTCCTAGGGGAGGCTTCAAACTACAAGGGAAGAGGAACAAACGCCAGAGGGATTACTGCCTGTTGGATAACACAGAGAGCGAACACCTCATTTTACTTCTGTGCCCCGTTTCCACCAGCGCTAAGGACATTACATTAAAAACTTTCGGTATGTTTTAGTAAGTCAAAGAGAGAGAGAAAAAGAAAAGAGAGCGACTTGACGCGTTTCCTCATAATTTCGCATTTCATATCTAAGCAAAGTTCAAAGTTGAGAAATAGGCATGTAGGATTACAACTTTTATTTATGAGAAAGACTGAAAATAAATTGCGAGCTTTGAAAAGTGTTTTTACCTTCTTCTTTCTCACTTTGCATGGTAGCCAGTTCTATGTAAAGCCTCATCTAGCCTCTTGTCAGAGAAATAGTTCAAACTTGAAACAAGGGCAATAGGCCAAAGGCTGTCTTCATGTGTCCTCTTTCTGACATCTGCTTTTTCTGAATAACTTTTTTCTTGCTTCTCCCATTTTGAAGACTAAGAATATGCAACCCTCAGTGTCATAAGATATTTGTACAACAAACTGCTAATTAAAATCTCGTATATCACTCAAATGTAACAAACAAAGACTTTAGTTACATGTACCGTATTTTCCGCACTATAAGGCGCACTGGATTATAAGGCGAACCTCCAATGAATGGCCTATTTTAAAACTTTTTTCATATATAAGGTGCACCGCATTATAAGGCGCATAAAATAGACATTACAGTAGAGGTTGGAGTTACGTTATGCATCCACTAGATGGAGCTCCACCAAACGGAATGTCAACAAAACAGTCCGACTCTGGTCGGGGAAAGCCTTCCTCAACTGGGCTGGGGCGTGGGCGGACGATGGTCACCCTGCAGACGACCTGCAGACGACCTGATTCTAGACGGTCGGTAGGTAGATAGGTCAGCCAAACTTTATTAACAAACCAGTGTTCTGACAACTATCCCAGCATGCACCACGCGCTTCTTCTTCTACGGGCGAAAATGAAGTCGGTGGCTGCTTACCGTAGATGCTAGACCTGTTGTGGCTCAATATTGGTCCATATATAAGGCGCACTGGATTATAAGGCGCACTGTAGGCTTTTGAGGAAATTGAAGGTTTTTAGGTGCGCCTTATAGTGCAGAAAATACGGTAATTAAACTATTTGTAGCACTAGGTATTTAAAAATCAATTTTCAAATTTCAAAATAACTCTGCACAACTATGGATTTGAAAAACCTTTTATGAGCTCATCATACACACACACACACACACACCCAAAAGAGTGGGTGTTGTTGATTTCAGCATTTACTGGCTGTGTCCTAATAAACTAGATAGACCAAATTTGATCTACGCTGCCTACATGTAGGGCAGGATACAGCGAGTACAAAGGCATATATAGTATGATATCACTTATACAGTCTGTGAAACATAAAGTACACCCCTGTTAGTTCTTTGGCCTTATGAAAGCGGTAATAAAAATAACATGCCTGTTTGAGATTTCAGAATTTCTTAACTGTGTCCTACAGAGTACCTGAACACAGATTTCACACTGTCATTATTTATCAAGTTAAAACAAAACTGAGTGTAGGTAGAGCACATACACTCCACAATTCAGTGAGTTAATACTGTCGGTGGGTGGGATCATTTATTTCACACGTTTTTTCTTTGTCAAGTAACTGCAAGAGCTAATTTGATGTTGACGACTGGAGGCTATGACAGATTTGAAAAAAAAAATATTTTCTTTTTTTTTCCAATATTGCAATAAATACAAAAAATATTCTCAAGTGCCAACATTTCAATCACACTGAGGTCTTGACTTTGACTAGGCCATGGCAGTTTTCTTGTACAGCAGCCAATTGGCAAAGCTCATGCTTTTAATATAGATATGGTTCCACTTATTATTATTATTATTATTTAATGTAGTGCCATTTGATTAGCAGCGCTTTGGTGAAACTGTTGATACCTAAATTTCTTAGTTGAATAAAGTCAGAATTTGACCTGCAAATAAACAGTCTCTCTTGGATTTATTCTGAGCAAAAGAAATACAACCGGAGCAGCAAAGATGTACTTAGCTTAATATTTGCAGGGTTTTGTTTAGAATAAATGGGAATGCTTGGTTTTGTGTATTTAAATAGACTTGAGGTGAGATGTAATTAATTTAGGAACCTGGTAAACACTACCAGATTTTTCTTTTCCTTTGTTCTTTTTTACATTTAGAACATTCCTGAATATTTTCTGAATCAGTGGAATTTAAAACACTTATAGAAATGTGTGTTTATGCATACGTTTGAACCGGTCAACATTAAAGTCAATTCCTGTGGGAGAGTTAGTTGTTCGGTACAGCGGTCAGCTCCATCCTGCGGGCTATCGCTCCAAAATGTCTATTTCTGGAATCTGCTTGCGACCGCATCTCTGTGCATGAGCGTTTCACCCATTAAGAGAGGGTGGCCATGATAATGCGTCGCTCTCGCCATAGTCCACGTGTGCCAATTACGAGGCCGTACAAGTGTGGCGGTATTAGGAGGCTGAGCACCAGGCGCAGTTGCAGGATTTGCGGTTTATGGAGTAAAAAGGGTGAGCTTCAGTGTCATAGTCACCAGCACTAAGTGATTTCCCGTAACACAAAGAGTTATTTTGCTTCTTTTTTTTCTTCCTATGCTTACACCACTTCATTGGTCTAAAGCTGTGAAAGCACAGCGGTGAGACTATCTCTCACTCACACAAAGAGAGTTGTGAAAAAGGATTTTTTTGGTCATACTTTGAGGTCAAACTAATTTTTGTAGTAAACAAAGGTAACCACGATGAATTCAAAATGAAGTTTGCCAATTATTTCATTTATTCAGGAGGAAAAATGTTAGAAAATGAACCAAGTTGTACGTGAAAATAAACATTTTTGACAATTTTTGACATATTTGACAATTTGGAAAAATGGAATAGTGACTAACCAGCAAAAACAAAAGAAATCGGTAAAGTGATAAATGCATTTCCACAGCACTGTTTACATCCAGTGATTCCATGACTCAGCAGCTGAGCTGAGGATAATCATAATTGTTTATTTCATTTTGTCAAGGCATTACTCTAAGAGCTAGAGGAGGTAATTTACACTGAGAAGAACCATAAAGAGAAGAGAAGAAAAACAGAGGACCCTAATAGTGTGCATGATCATGAAAGCAGAGCTCATAGTCTGAGAGACTCTGTGTGTTTAGTCAAACACTTTAACCTCTGTGCAAGAGATGAAACATTAATCAGCAGTGGTGAGGTGAGAGGATAAAAATTCTCCGGAGTGTCTAAATGAACACATTTCATATGTAATTATTAATAGTGAAATGTTTAATCTGATGTCGCTCAGGAATGGAGACATTCTGGAAGCTCTTCAGGAGAAGTGATCACTATCAAAATGAGCTGGATGCTAAAATAGAACCGATCATTTTAGTTAGACTCTCCAAATTTCAGTGAAATTCTGGTAGAAAAGCAACAACTGTCGGATCTTTTGCTCCTGGCTGGCTGCCAAAATGGATAAACTAAACCTAACAATGTGTAACAAAGCTTGAGCTTCAGTTTTTGAATTCAATTACTAAAATAACTTGTCAAAATATATATATATATTTTTTTTAGGTACAACTGCATGTTTGACAAAAACATTTCTATTTATTTTTCCCAACTGACGTTATTTAGGAAATAAAAGGAAATGTTTACGATGGGAAAAAGCGGCAGGTTATTTCATTCTAAGCTGTTGGTGATGTACACCGAGTAACAGAAAATTATTCTACTTTCAAAGGTTGAAGGTTTTTTGTCTTATTTCAATCTATTTTTTTTTCTTTTCCCATCATAGCTCTGAATGTTGCATCCAGTAAATTCCATGTAAATGTATTTTTCAAAGAATCATTTGTGTGAGGAAATGATTCTATGAAATCATAACTAACCTTTATATGTGAACTAAGCTGAATAATATACAAGCAGGTAGTAGATGATTTTATCACAGTTTTGGGGCTCTTAAAAGGAGCAATAGTTTAGACCATTTATATTTATGCTCTGTCATGCTTACATGAAAAACTAAATACAGTTTTCACATATACACAAAAAGGCATAAAAACCAAAGCTCTCGCAAATCAAAATAAGATGAGCTCACCAGCAAGAACAGTAAGTGGTGGATGGTAGGAGTCCATTAACGAAAAACTCCAGAGATTAAGGCCTTTTCCTAACGTTCACATTAAAGGACATACAGGATAGAACACAGCATAAATGCTCCCAAACTTATTGGATCATAAATTCATGCCAGTAATTCATAAAAGATGACCTCAAAGCCGGTGATAGCTGAGCATAACAAATGAGGAGCGCTGAGGCCGGGGGCTGGGAGAGAAATCTCAAGGCGAGCCATGGGGATCGGTGTGTTTGTGCATTTGAATGGCGTTCTTGCACTGAACTTTCAGTTTCAATTTATGATTCATTAGCCTATAATAAGTGTCACGCATTCCCTCCTGCCCTGAGTGGCAACAGCCGGGGTTTGGAGGCGGGACTGCGGGGGGAGTGAGCAGGAGAAGTGAAAGGGCATTTGGAAGTCGGTGGCACGGCAACACAATCCAGTGATTAGAGCACTTATGGTAAATAGTGTGACATTTAATGACATACAGTAAGCATGGCACAACGCAGGGCATGCAGAAGTCCCTTCACAAGGCTTCCTCCATGTGTAACTGATCGTGGCGCACGTCAAAAGAAAAGCTGCAATAACGTCAGAATTAAGTCTTTTAGTTTTTTTTGTTTTTTCTTTTACATATATACACCAAAACAAAGTAAAGCAAAATGTATCCCTTTCATGCGCAGTGTTCACTGAAGTGGACAGCCATCTAGAAGTCATNTTATTGTGCTGCTTGTTGATTTGTATGTTATAAATGCACACAGACCACTGAAGTGGACACTAGTGCATTGTACAATACACTATCAATCTGGCCATCCACTGCCCATCCATTTTTGTTAAATCCAATATGGCAGACAAATGAAAAAGCAACTCGGGGACATTCAGTCCTTCCCATCATAGAGGACTCTTGCATGTAAAAAAGAAAAAAAAAATATCGTGACGTCAAGTAACCCCTAAAGAAAAATACTTTTCCAAATAACTTTGTATTTGGAGAAAATTATAACCGATCGCCTAGAAAAACATCCTAGAAATTGTTTTCCTACCTATTTTTATGCCTGAAGAAAATCAAAAATACTTTGAAAAGAAATTCTTTCATAAAGGACCATAAATATGTAGCTTACATTTGTGCACTTCTACTAACCATAATCAAGAGTTTGGAGTGAACTTAACATTTTGAAGAACAAACACTGCCAACTCCAGCCTTCCTGGCTTTAAAGTTAGCTACTGCGTGCTGTGCTGCTTTCAGGAGTGAAGAAAATCTAGAGACAAAATCCAAAGTAGAGGAAGAGAAAGGCAAAAGATGTACGCAAGGAAAGTTAAGTTGAGCGCATTTCTAGTTAAAGCCTATGACCCTAACATTTTTAACAACAGTAATGTAGTTAATAGTTTGTCCTTGATCCGTAATGTTTCAAATATGTTTTAAGGGGTCGCCCCCCCCAGTTGAAAAAAAAAAAAAAAAAAAAAAAAAAACTAGAGGAAACCCAGCTTCATCCATGATTCAAAATCCTTGTGGACCAAGCACAAGCTGCCACCATGTAGCTATCATTTTATCATCTGCAATAAGTAATCTCCTGGCCTTAACACCAGACAGAGTGATCCACTTCAAACGCAGCCTCGCTCTGTATCTCCTCGATCTTCGCGGCCTTTAATGTTGCAGAGAAAATTATTAGTAGCTTGATTTTGAGATCAAACGAACAGAGGTACTCCTCCAGTAGCTTGTCCTCTTATCAGCGAGGCTCATTGAGGAGAAAGTCCTCCAGGTTGTGGGCTGCATTCATCCAGCGCCCCTCCAGAATGACAGCAGGCAGCCTGCCTGTCAGCATCTGTTTTCTTGGTTCCAGGACTGATCCTCTCCTGTGAAGTTTCTTGTATTTGGGGAGCATGCAGAGAGCAGACTGAGATTTGACAGTTCCTTTGTTGTTACCCTCTTTTTTTCTTTCACAACTTAAATGAGAAATGGAGGAGGATGAGATGAGTGTTCCTCGAGTTGTCTGACCACCTGCAATTATGTCTTGCACATAAAACCAGAACAGAGGTAGTAGTCAAGACAACACTCATACACTCATGTTTATTTACATGTATATACATATCTAGCACAGGTGGGGGAATCTATCAATGCATTTAAAAAGACTAGGCTTCATGAAAAGGTAGCAACAAGTTTCCCCTGGGTTTAGATCAAAGAGTACCCTCGTGTTATGGAGGCCCGTATATGTCTAATGTCCAGACCTAAATCCAGTTGAGGATTTGATGTTCACAGAAGCTCTCTGCCCAATCGAAGGTTTGACTCAAGCTTCTTTGTAAAGAAGAAGGGGCAAAAAAAACAAAATTAGTCTCTTCTATGAGCACCAGTCTCATAAAAACATACCCCAACTGCAGAGAAAGAGATCTCCACAAACTACTGACTCAAAGTAGTTTCATATAGATAAATGCTACACTTGAAATAATGTATGTTTCGTCTTTCACTTGAATTTTCTACTACCCTTTGTTGGTCCGCTTCATTAAAGCCCAACAAAAACCCTTACAAATCTGTGGCTGTAATGAGTCAGGATGAAAAGGAAAACATTCAAGGGGTATTAACGTAAAGGGCCCCAAAGTAGTTTGTGCACTCACAAAAATAAGAAACTGTTGATATCTACGCGACACTACACACTACTTCTTTTTTTTGTCAGTTAGACGCCTCAATATAATGAGTCAAGAAGTGACCTCTGTGCAATTTATTTCTTTTCTTTTTGCTCTCCACTTGTAGTCCAGTTTCAACGTGAGGAGTCCTACACAAGTCCAGGCCCATTTTTCTTCTTCATCTGCGGGTTCATCAAACGGAACAAGTGGAATGTTTTAATTAAACTGCACAAATCAAGTTCAAGGTGTGAAAGTGCCAAGACTGAATTAATTCGCCGCGCTAAAAAAGAAAAGTGCATCCCAAGATCCTTAAAACCTGCACATTTCAATGCGCGAGACAGATTGTGACAGCTACACGCCGAGGCCGCGCAGCGGGCAGAATAATAGACAGAAACCAAGCTGAAATCCTTGAGCACATTAACATTTAAAGTAGGTCAGAATCTCCCCATTGTTCGGCCCAATTTTCAAACATGAAATTACAGTTGGTCGTGAGCAGGGCTTTGCGGTCATCCGCAGCATATGTAATCTGAGGAGAGGATTATGGGTTTTTAAACTGCGGCAAATGAAAACCAGAACCAAACGTAATATGATGAAAAGCTTATTTTATCAGTTTGATTCATCCAAACGGCAGAATTAAGAAGAAAAAAAAAGAGAGAAATACTNTTCTNTTTAAANAAGGCTNTAAACATTTTCAGCAACAGCTTTAGGCTGTCTCTGTTGATTCTTGCTTTTTTTCTACCCAATTACAGTCTGTCAAGATGTTTTGCTCTGTGGTGGATATGCAATCTGCTGTGTTCATCTATTCATGGCAGAGTCAATAACAGACGTTTTCTTTTGTTATGAGACATGGCAGGTATCAGGTAAAATATTCAAAGGGATTGAATGTTTTCCCATTTTGGCATCTCAAACATCAGTGTATATTATTAATTATTATTTCAAAGTGATATCGGGTTATCACTTTAAAATAACTGTTTTTGAAAAAATAAAAAATAAAAAAATCAGAACAGCATGCAGAGCATTCAAGCCAAGAAGCAAGAATCAACAGAGACCCATTACAGCTGTGGGTGTTTTTGCTCATTCTTTCATAAATAGCCCAGGTCCAGCCAGATTGGGAGGAAAGCACCTTTGAACATCGGTGTTTAAATCTTGTACAGTCCCAATTTTAGCCTTTTTCCACTACCACCTACAAAGGACATCAGAAGCATTTGTAATGGGGGGAAGGGCAGAAGCAGCTAATGCCTGGCTTGCTAACCATATGAGACTTTTCTCTGTCTCGTTTGCACCAACTTGACTGGTCTGTCTTGATTCTCATTTTAACTGCAGTTTATTTAGAGTCTTTTATTTTTGAAAAATATTAACGTCCTGCTCTGTAAGACTTCTTCTAGCCACGTGTGAAGTTCAAAGATCTCTAACGTGGCTTCATCAGTTGAACCACTAGCACATTAAAACCAGGAAGTTCAACCACTTTCGTGACACAAGCTGTGCGAGGTGTCAGTGGGACTGACATTATGTCCGGTTTTCAGCAACTTGTGCTAGTTGATTTTTGTTTATGTTCTGAGCAACCATTGCAGTGAGCTGCTGTAGGAAATCAGAAAAACCTGGAGTGGAGGAATCAGTCTTCTATCAATCAAGAGGAGTGGATTATTTTGTGAAGCAATAGAAATAGAATGTTGTTGTAAATGTGAGGTGGTCCAAATGAATAGGTTTCAAATGTCCCCTTCATACATAATTATTGCAATGCCAATGGCACTTACTCTGTTCTATACAGAGATAAGGGTTTTCCACTAGTAACTGCCATGGATTACAAGTAGGGTTTCCACTCACCCATAAGATACAGAATTGTCCCGTATTTGGCTTATAAATGTTGCATCCCGTATTGAACCGATACGGGACGCGATTTGTTCCATATTTCTATAAATGTCCGATAGACACGCCTATCGCTGCAATTCGTCTACCTGCTTTGTGAGATCTTTGACGTATTGGCTCGTCTCGTTCACGTCTTCCACTAAGGGGGTGATATCGAAGCCAGCAGAGGGAGTCGTTTTCTGCTCGACTTCCAATGATGTTGGACTCTCCAAGTCGCCGGAAGGACCCGATTCCCCCTGGACTCTGCTGATTCATCTTCTGGCTCAATGGGGCTGTCGCTGTCATCTTCCAAAGGGAAAATGATAGCGTCGTAGTCGACTTGGATGTTGAGGTCCATCATGTCGACCCATGAAAGCTCAGCTGGAAAAGCTTCATGTTCACAAGTAATCTGTTGTTGCTTCATGTCGATATTCTGGTAAATTCTTACTTCTCTGAAAGGCGTGGAATATCTGGAATTGATATCCGGCTCTTTTCGATTAATTTCGAACGTGCTCTGAAGAGTGATCTGTCACGATAGAACTGTGGAACAGTTCTGAGAAAACTCTCTGTGAGCTACATTCAAGAGAGAGATTCCCTTGTGATATCATAGAGTGATGACATCAACGCTGATGTCATTGATACCATTGGAACTGAACATTCTATTGTAGCCTGACGTAAAAACATTTTGCTAGACAATGTCAAACATTGAGAAGTTTTAATTTTTGTTATGAAACATTATGAAGCTAAAAGAAAAAAACAAACAAACTCAGAAATATACAGGGTAGGGTTGCCACCAGTCCCGTAAAATACAGAATCATCCTGTATTTAGCTGATAAATCCCGTATTGAACCGATACGGGACGCAATTTGTTCTGTATTTCTATAAATGTCCAATAGACACGCCTATCACACATAGATCAACACTATATATGTTCTAATAATCTGATGCCTAAAACCCCATTAAAAGACACTTAAGTTTGTGGCTAAATCACAAAACCATTAAAACAAATTTAAGGGGATTTAAACACTAAAGCTACTGTACTGTACTGTATGTTACAAAACTGTTTCTTCTCAGTTATATAATCTCACATTATGTTGTCACTTAATATTTACATGGAGGTGTAAAGTGAGGTGAGAGAGTAACTGCTGTTTAAAATGTGGGGAAAGAAGCTGTAATTTAATTTCCATGGAGCCCACTGGCAGGCGAAATGATGACAAGGGTATTATTCAGGTCTATAGAGGTAATCACTGCATTTTCTTGAGCAAACACCAAAGAAAACAAAATAAAAGAAAAGAAAAGAAAAGAAAAGAAAAATCAAATACTGGCTAGATTAACAAACTTGAAACCATTGGTGCTATGAATATTCCCCGATATCCCTGGAGGGCAAAGCTACAGAAGGATCCATTTACTCCCGCTCTCCTCGTTTTCTTTTTCTCCAGTATGACTTCAAAGGTCGACTCCCCTTTGCAAAATTCAGAGTCAGGTGGGGTGGGTGCAGTGCACAAATCACAGAATCACACATCTCACACCCCTTTTAAGTGCTAATCACCATCACTCGCCGAATCGAGTGGATGACAAATTAGAATACAACAAAGGTTTGGTCATGGAAAGTGACGGGTGCCGCGCACACCGCTAACCCTCCCCAACAAAACCTCTGTGACATCTGCTTGCGCCGTGTTTCGTAATCACTTATGTTGCTATCAGAAAAAAGTTTGGCATATGGCTCTGAAAAAGGAAAACATTTTGCCCTATCAAGTTCTATCACAATCCGTGACGGCAGTGGTAAACTGCTGACACCTCGACTAGTGAATCTTTGAAACATTCTGAGGTAAAAGTTGGGAGGCACCTTCTTCTCACACAGGTGAGAGGGAGGAGATGGGGGCATGGATAAGAAGAGGATTTCTTATACATTATGAGGAAGGGCTTCACTTTTGGGACAAAAAAAAAGTAGCAAAGCTTTAAACTGGCAGGCAGAAAGCTCTATCAGGGCCGAGGCACACATCTATCAGGAAAAGGCACTAAGGCAACTGGGGATAAAGCACAGAGGCATGAAGAGAGGCTATTTCCATGGGGAGTCCTTGGAGAGGCCAGACCCAAACTACTACTGAAGCCTAGCAATGAGAGGTCTCTCTCAGGGGGGGCTGCAAAGGATAAGAGGCCCTGGCGGAAGAACTCTCACGTCAGCACTTCAATCACGCCTAATCCCTGCTTAGTACACCCACTGCTATGGCAAGGAGAGAGTGAGGAAAAGGAGGGGTGGTGAGGATGATGAGAGGGGAGACCAGGAGAGAGACAGATGAACTGGAGCAAAGGGAGGATAAAGGCAAAAAAGATTAAGAGAAGGAGGGAGATGGAAGACAATGGGAAAAAATGCTGATGGGGGCATCAAAGGTGAGCAAGAAGGGGAGGGACATTTTGGAAACAGAATAATACTATAATGTATGTGTTTTCTTTTATAAATTAAAGCAGTCAAATCCCATATATACCAGTTCAAAACCTTGATCTGGATCAGAAGGAAATCAGAGCAAACGCAAGTAATGGATATGGTTCCTTTTAGACTACAGGGTTGTTAAAATATATATTTGCTCCTTGCTTGTCTTTGGTTTTTCAGTTTTTTTTTTGCTACATTTAAATGTTTCAGATCATGCAGCAAACTTTACTACAGAGAATGATAACCTGAATAAAACCAAAGTCGTTTTCAAATTATTCACTTTGCATACCCAAGTCTGATTGGCAGACCTGTAGAATCGACTTATTACAGTAGATAACCTTCCTAAGCAAGCAATGAACCTTCCTATAAGGAGGCCAGCCCACCAAACTCCCTGCAAGAGTCCAGAGATGACTCATGCGACATCTGAAGCACTACAGACCTTACTTACCTCAACTCAGTCAAAGTCAGAGTTGCCTAAACAATAAGACACAGACTCACATTTCTCAACAAACTCCTTCATGACCTTAAAGACATCTAGGACAACATTCTTTGACCAATGAGGAAAAACAAAAACTTTTAAGAACAAGTGAGTCTTGTTACACCTGGTGTACAAATGACTGCTATTCTGAAAAAGAACATCATACAGACTGTCCAAACTGATGGTATTGTCAGGGGCTGCTTTGTTTCTTCAAGACCTGTAGGTCATCCTCTCTGAGAGAAGCATGAATTTAAGTTTCTAGCTGTCAGTTTGTGACTCAAGTAACTTAAGCTCAGGTGCACTTAGCTGATGCAACAAGAAAGTTTCTGGATGGATAAAAAAAACAACAAAAAAAAAAAACAAACCTAAATTTAATTTTAAAGTGATCTAATCAAAGTCTTGACCAAAATCTAATTGAGATTTTCTGGCATGAACATAAAAATGCCACCCCATTCCTGAAAACTGTTTAAGGTGGCTCAATGAAAACTAATTTGCAAAGAAGACTGGGATCAATTTTAACTACAGTGACATAATAAAAATCTAATTTAATTTTAATATAGGTTGCCAACCAAATTTCATATTTTAATATATAGGAGGCTATGTCTTTTTCACATTAGATTAGGTTGATTCTGATTTATTTTTGGAGATCTACATTTTGGATTTAATCAGACTATCCCTGATTATATAAAAATTCATAGGATGATTTGAAAGATTTAAGTGTAGCAAAAAAGCAACATGGCTAACACTGTACAACTATAATCACAGAATTAAGATACTCTAAATTTCTCTTATTTTGGAAATTTAACTAAAGTAAATAATGGAGAAAAACCAACAAGAAAGCATGGAAAAGCTAACCCAGCGAACACTTTTCACATTTATACTTCCGTGTTGCCCGTTTATTTACATGCCTGTATGCATCTACATATTACAATTTTATTTCTATTTTTTGTGCCCAAACTGAGTGGTCGGACAGGGGGAGTGGAAGAGAGAAAAAGAAGGATGGAGATGAAGCAGATGGACGAGGGGAGATCAGGGAAAGAGGATTACGGCACGTCAAACCATCATCACACTCATAAAAATCAGTCCACCCACATTGCCTGAGAGGGTTTGGAGCCAATGTGGAGCAGGGGATGATTTAAGGCTCTAAGTCCATCTCCCTGTCTCGCCCCACGTAGTAAACTGCTTTTGGGAGGGAGACGGTTTAAATTAAGTGTAGGGATTCAGCAAGAAAGGGCAACAGAGAATATGTTGGGTAAAATTGTAAAGTGTGATTGTGGAGAGGATTTTCATCCAAGAGGTCCCACTTGGATAGAAATCCAGCCGGAGTGAAGTTGCAAAAGTGCAAATATTTGTTTAAATCTGCACTTGATCTTTGATTTACACTGATCTGCGGTGCTTTGCAAACGTGGTTAATCCTCTTGAACTTTTCACAGTTTCTCGTGTTATATAGCCACAAACTTCAGCGTACCTCTTTGAGATACTGAGTGACGGACCGACAGAAAGCAGAGAATAACTGTGTACTGGAAGGAAAACAATAAATAGTAGCCAAAGTCTTTACAAGTACAACTCTGTAATATGTATTTTTATTCAACTTCTCTTCTGCTAACACTTTGTAGAACCTTCCTTTGCTGCAAGTTCAGCTATAGGTCTTTTGGGTTACGCCTTTTCCAGGTTTGCACATCCAGGAACGGACATTTTTTGCTAAAATCCCAAGAATTCGCTACGCAAAACTCGCTTTTAAATTCAGCAGCCCAATACAATGGAATACACAATGTTTGCTGTTGATATGTATGCATTTATAAAAGGAATGTGAGCAATCCAAAGAGGAAAAACAACAGCATAAGCTGACATTATAGACCTACGTGAGGCATTTCCTGGCAGCAAACATGGTGTTAAGAGGTTATATCTCTCAGTTTTTACTGCCACAGGGAGCAGGTCTCTTCTACTTGCAGGCTTGCCAAAAAGCAAGCATATCTGACTCTCCCGGTCAATTATGTAAACATGCTTATCCCATCCCACTGTCCAACCTACCACCTTGCCTGTGAACGAATAAACAGCAGGCTGAGTGACAACAGGGGGCCTCGGGCGAGCCTTATTCTTATGTCTTAATGTATTCCTGAGCTATTGGGTCACACACATCGTTCCACATTTAGCCACTCTGATAAGTTGAACAACATGTATGCAATATTGAACTAGAGAACACGTTTTCACATTATTTAGACAGGATTTAAAGGTTCCAGTATTACACCGCTCATGGTGGCAGCATGTTGGAGTAGCTCTGTTAGTTCTGATTTGTTCTTTTTCGAGACTTATCGATGTCCGTGTCTAAAGTGTTTTCGGTTGAAGCATTGCATGGCATTGCATGTTTGGACCGTTATTCCCTCTAGCTTTGGATGCTGGGAGAATTTTTGCTCTCACTGTTTTACTTTCAGACATTTGTTGCAATGAGTAACCATGCCAACAAGATACTGTTTTTAAATCTGGTAGCAGCTGATTGAGGAAGCTATATCTCAAACGTTCAAATAATAACTCAACTATGATCCCAAATTCCAGAGGAGTTGAAAAGGAAGTCATCATGGACGCAGAGCAGGACCAAATAGAAGAGAGAGAAGGAGGAAGTTCAAACCATCACTTCCATTTATATTAACAGGCAAGGATGATGTATCCCAGAATTCAACATCTCTCTGCCCAGATTTTTAACCATATAGCTAGACAGAAATCTAGAGAGGAGCAGCAAAAGCAAATGAGGTGGATTAGCAGTGCTTACCAACAACTGATGTTATTATGAAATATCTCTGCTGCTCGGAAATTGAGCTGCTAGCATTTCATAATATTCATGAGACTGTCAGAGACTTCTTCAGATTTGTTGCAAGTCATCCACAACAGACTTTGAAGATTTTTGGATGAGGTGATTTACATTTAATGGATCATTAAACCATTGAATTAAACTGGATCATGGTCTATTTTTACATTTATACAACCCACATATTAATGGTTGATGATTTACGCCATCTGCAGTGAGCAGCTACATGCCAACATCCCAAAATGGAACGGTTGGAACATTCCAGCTCCATCTGTGTCTTCACATAAAGATATGTAGACAAGGGAGGAATACACACGTTGTGTATGTACACAAATAAGAAGGCGCTGCAAATAAATCATCAAACCACAAACAGATCAAGACAGAATGAGGAGTGGACATAAACTGGCACCAAACGTCAGTGAAAAAAAAAATCTGTTTTTTTTTTCTCCCTCTTTTTTTGTAAAGGAAAAAACAACACCCCATCACTTTGTGTCCCTGGCAGGCATTCTCAGCAGAAACATTCTGCAGCCCATCCAAAACAGCAAGAAAAGCAGACGGATATTAATAATTAGCACTGTGTGAGCCATTTCACGGAAGCATGTGCCCATTTTTTGAAGAGTTGTCATCAGGGTCAGGACAAGCAAACACAAAAAAGAACACAACAAGAACATCATGTCGATGTACCTGTTTTTTTTTTCTCCTCCCCCTTTTTTGTATGTGGTATTTTTAGTTCTTCATAATCATGACTCAGTCAGCTGATCTGAGTTACCAATTAGACCCAGAGCAAAACACGACTTAAAGGATGCACATGATTCATTCATGTTCCAGTCTGGCTTTCTCTCGTTTTGAGTAGCGATGGGGTGGAGGGACGCAGCGGCAGGTTGGGTAGGTTAAAGGGACAGTTTCTGGTGTCTTCCTTAGAAATGCAAGTTATTGATTAATTACTTAATCTAAAGTTGATTCATATTATTGATCAACTAACTCTTTTCATAATATAAAGGAATATTTGTTTGTAATATGCTGAATTTTAAAAATTCATTAAATGTTAACATTATTTTGTGTCAGCTGTATTAAATACTAACAGAGTAAACAGAAAATTGTGATTTTGTCACATTATTAAGCTTAATTATAAAATATAACGAGAGAAACCTAAGTCATCGAACAGAAAAATAATGGGTGATAACTTAATGAGCTTGTCAAGTGTTTATATTTCAAAACAGAACCGCATAAAGTGCAATTTGCATCTCACACCGTTTCTCTTTCACGTTCTGGTATGGCCCTGCTGCCATCTTTATTCCTCTATCAACCAGCTGCACTTAATGATGATCAGTGATGCCAAAGTACAACACTAAAAGAAAGACTAACCGGATGTAATTAGTTAATTGATTGGGACTAATTTTAATCTAATAAACCATTTATCAACAATTAATTATAAGCCAATTAATTATTTGCATCCCTAGTCTTGTTCTTTGACTCCATTATGGGAATTTGTTCCCTCACCGATAGGAAAATGTTAAAAAAACCGCAAAGTGGCACAATATATCTCAGCTGCATTAAAAGAAATTAAAACAAAAATGGCTATACAGATGGTGGAAATTTACCAAACTACCCTCATCTACTGTAGTGCCTCTTTTGTATCTTTCTGAAAGTGTACATTGTCACGACGTCCTCTGGTTTCCCCATGTTTGTTGTTGTCTGAAATTTCCCCCTGAATTTGGAAGTTAACGCAGAAGTACCCCGTAGTGGCTACATGGCAAACAACAATGCCAACTTAATAAAGGCAATGAAACCTGACGACATTGGCGACGGGCCAACCTATTGATGCGCAGAAATTGGGCTTCATATCCTTGGAATACAACACAGCTGCAAGTCCGTTGCCTTCCCAGCGAGATAGTCACTAGCCAAAGTCTAGACAGCATAGAGTTTGCATGCCAGCATGCATATATGTGATTTCTCTGGGTACTCCGTCTTGTCATAGCCCGAAAAACATCCAAGTTACTTGCTGAAAGGCCTTTTGGTGTTAGCATGTGGATATATGCTGTCTGGCCTGTTTGGTATTAGGCAACCTGCCAAGATTAGCTGATTGGGAGTCTGCCAGGTTAATGTCCAAATGATATCAAGAAAAGTTCAGGAACATACATTCTTTGACAGCTTAAGACGATACAAATTTTAAGTAAGATTTTTTGAGTACTGAGAAACTGTAGCTGATCAGGTAGAGTGACACAACCAGCAGTCTCTATGAACACAGTGTTGCATTGTAGCAACAAAATTAGCCAAAACGTAGGCTATAGTCATTTAGTATCTGCTTATATTAAGTTTTATTCGAGAAAACGATGAATGTTGGAGTTATTTGTGATGGCTAAAATAAACACAAATGAGACCAGCTGTCTTCACTTTTCTGCAAACTCATTTTGTCTCCGACAAATAAAGGAAACTATTACTATTAATAACTTCACAGAGCTGCACTTTTCCTCACAGTTCTTTTAACTGTGCGCCAAGGGGAAACACGAGACAAACCAGCACACACGCATTCAGGTTTACAGTCGATTTAGAATAACAAATTAACTTAATGTGAGGAAACAATGGAAAACAAGAGGAAACACGAGAACCTGGAAAAAGAAAAAAAAAAAAAACATGCACTCAGGAGGAGAGACTGTCTGCAAAAAAGGTGGCCTGACACTTGAACCAGGATCCCTCTTGCCGTGAGGCGACAGCGCTAACAACCGCATCGCCTCGCCGCCGGATGCGCACAGCGCATTTGACAAATGAACTTGTACTTCATCTTCAAAGCAAAGCTAGTTCTACACGAGGAAATGCTATATCCCCTCTCACATCCCGGACCATCACCGGCTCTCCATTATTTATGTTACCGTAGGCATTTAGAGTCCATTATGCAAAAGGGTCAAGGTGCTGAAAGATGCTTTATTTGAGTGACATAATAGCTCCAACGCTCCCAGGCAAAGAGGAACGGGAGAATTATGCTGCTTTCAGAAGAGCCATTTCTCATCCCGTTTTTCTTTTTAGCTTTTCAGTTGGCCTGCTTTCCCGTGTCTGTCTGTTTGTTTATAGCTTCTCTTTTTCTCTTTTTTTTCCTCTCCTTTCTACTCCCCTACGCTAAAAGGAAGATGAATTCATTTTGTGCTTTAGTGTGTGGGAAAATTTCCAGCAACAAACGTTTTTACAGCCCTCCCTGGTCGTGGGAGCTAAGAGGAGCTCAGCCTTTTTAGCTGCAGGGGAGACTAGACGATGCATGTGGAAGCTCGCTCGATGGTTGGAAAGATGGGAAAAAGATAAACGACTTTGTTCTTTATAGACTTCTGGTGGTGCAAAAACTCACTCTTTCATTCTTTTTTTTTTTTTTTTACCCCCCGGAGTACAAGCATTGCGGATAAGGCTTTTGTTACATCATGCATCACATGACGGCGAAGATATGGATTGGTGGGGAAAGGGGCTTTTTATTACAGAGTTGAAAAAAAAAAAAGAGATTCATGAGAAAACTTAAAGAGAAAGAGCTCATTCATATTCAAAATGACAAACACTCCCTGGTGGAGGGTGGGAGAGAGAGAAGGACAGTTCTGAAGGGAAGGTGAGGCTGAGATTGGACAGGGACGATGGGCCACTGAGAAGCTATTCCCTCCCAAACCTTTAGCATCGCGACAAAGTTGAAGTTCTTAAGCGAAGATCATTGAAAATGGAGACAGTTGAGCTTTACTGTAATGTGCAAGTGCGCAGGTTGTCCCAGGAGCTGCCGATTTTGAAACGGGGACCAAGATGACGTAGCAATGAAGCTGAGGGTGACATTGATAGATGATTCAAAAACTTTCAAAAATAAAAAAGCGTTGGCACATTTTTACTCTGCATTTCCCACTTAAACTGAGTCAATGGCCAGTGAAAAATGGAAATCAAGTGTTTCATACCTCATTACCCACCCACCCTGTCCCTACACAGCACCCAGGTGTGACATTAAATCTCTGTTTTTTTTATCCCTACACATGCTGTGATGTGCAAGTCACTTAGCTGAAAACTGTTATCACACATTATACTATAACTCTATGTGGATCTTAAATACCTTCAAATGAGCTTGGGCTGGTAGGAGATTCTCGCAATCGTCCAGAGTAGAAAGTCGTTTTTAACGGTATAAAAAGATTTACACAAACATTTAAAGCAAAAACTTAAAATGTGATTTAAATTTATTATTAAGGTAATTGAGTTTTCATGCAATTATTTGTTTTGTTTTCAAGACCATGAATACTTCCAAACAGGCAGATTCGTCTTTCTCATCAGGGACAGAAAAGGAAAAAAAAAACAAAAAAAACGCCTTCGTCCCTTTGATTGTCACTGGGGAAAGGTTAGCAGTTAAAGATACAGTAATCAGTTCAGTTATTTTAATTTGATCAAATTTGATTGTTGATTGGGACGCCAAATAAAACAGATTATTCTTTTTAAACTAAAATCAGATACTTTGATGCAAAGACAGTAATACTACACATCCTGTTCCTTTACCGTGGGGTCCAAAACTACCATCTCCAAACACCTGCATTGTTTTCTTTGCCACCTGCATTACAGTTCTTAGAAGTAAAAACAAACCAGAATACAGTGCTCACTCACTCAGCATTGAAAATTCAGCCATTCATGGATTTGTTAGTATCTACAATATTTGAAAGAAAATTCAGGTTGGGAGTCTGAACTCCCTAAGGACATTGCTATTTGACATGTTATTGGTTGCCATTTGCAAAGTAGCCAATCAAGACACGCCATTCATTTTCCTTTCCACCGATTGGCTGTACGTCCAAGAACAGTGATAAGGATTAAAAGAGATGTCATATTTGGCAGTAGTGCTAAAATGGTTTCTTATTTATGTAGTAATGCATTTTAATGCATCATGTTTGAGTGATTAAAGAAGACAGTTATACGCATTTTTATAGGTGGTCTTAAGTATTTGCGGCATTTATCCATTTAATGGGGACTGTGGTTCCTAACCCACAAGTGCGCTGTAGGTCAAAACTGGTAAATTTATATTTTTGTTCCCACATGCTGGTAGTTTCAGCTCATTGTGAATCATGGCACCAAGCGTTGGATTGTTGGCCACCCACCCATAGACTTTACATATTAACCTTGAGGAAGTTCCATAGCCACATGTAATTTAAATCTTAATCCACATACGTGCCTAAATTTTAAAATTAAAATAACCCACCATTTACAACATAATGTAAAAATTTAATTTTCATAAATGTCTATTTTTATAATCCATAAAAATGGCCAAGCAAGATTAAATTGTTAGTACTAAATTGAAACGAGGTCAATTTAAAACGTAATAAATATGTTGGGATAAAACTGTGAACACATGAGGGATAAGGAATGAAATTGCAAAATATTTCAATAAAATGGGGGTACACTGTAGAATATCAATCTGTGGTACTGATGCTTTGCATTATGTTCCAACCAGCGAGAGAAAACACTCACATCGGCACTTTCTCCTCATCTCATTAAAGAGGCACAGCTCAAATTTTTATTTACTTTTTTTTTTATCAATTTAAATACCATAAAGCCATAAATGGGTCTGTGCTCACCCACAGTACGTCCAAATAACTTGAATTCATTGTTAGAAGTACTAAATGTAAAAAAAAAACCCCGATGTGCAATGCTCTACAAATTTGCATTTAACATTATAAAGATGTGGCATAAAGTGCATTATAAAAACTGTGAAACTTGCATTTTTATAGCTTTTATTTAAAACGGAGTGTCAAGGAGATCATTTAGTTGAAAAATGGGGATTCCAACAGACCACTTTTGAAATTAAGACATTTATTAAGTCAATACATTCAGTCCGGGTAGACTTTCATCAAATCCTTTAGTTTTATTTGCTCCCATTGTCCCATTTATTCTTCATCGCCTTTCTTTTCCACGCCTGCTCCCAATCTCATCACACAATCTTTACCCGTCAAAGATGATTTATGCAATCTGAGGGAGAAATAACGTTTCACCAAAGCTTTAATCAGTGTTTTGCTCGGTATGTGAGAGGAATAGGGAATTATAATATGGTGTGACAGCAGACCTACACAAAGGAAACCAACCATAAAGCCTCCTCAAATTAAGTGTGCCAAATCCTTACTCTGGATTTATCATCATTTTTATCATTATTATTAGTATTACTACTACTACTAATAGTAGTAATATAACAGACCGTGTATTAGTGCATACTGCTTGCATGTAAATGAGAAACCTGGAATTAGGCGTTAGATTGGATCACACTCCATTAAGTTCTACAGGATGTGTGTGCAGGTGTCTACATGCAATAGTGTGGAAACTAATTATATGCTTTCACTGACATTGCGGGTGTGATTCTATCCGGAGAGATGGTGTTTAGAAAGAGTGGGTGATATGGACTTAAAGTTTCTTTACAATATTTTGTGGTAATATTATGATAATGACAAAAGTGACAGTAAGAACTATTTATTGCTAATTTTTTAAGAAAACTGAATGGCTGACATCAATCACAGCCTCACAGACAAACACTGCTCTTAAAAAACATTCCCATTTTTAACATGCTTCTTCAGGACACCAGCAACACAAAAATGTGGGATTCACATCACTAAACTGTTAAACTTTCATGCTAAGAAGTTTATCATGATTTATGATAAAAGATAAATGATCATGTTTAGAGTCAGAAAAATTGTGGAACAAGCAGGTGAAAAGTCTGCAAGCTCATGTCCTTTTTGTTGTTCTTTTCCTGCATCCTTAACCTAAAAACAGTTTCTCCACATGCAAAAAAAAAAAAAAAAAAAAAAAAAAAACTAAACAGACATTTCCGACATGCTGTCCGCACCAGCAACCTGCAGAGGATAGAGATTCATTTGCATTCATATCCGAGGCCCGTCTCTCACCGTGATGCTGGCACAGAATGTTCTAAAGTGAGCCGTGTTTGTTCTGCAAATTCAGCCTTGTGTACATTTTCCCTACGAGCGCAACCTTGACCGCACCTATAGCATATATGAGCGAGTAAATGGTGAACAAAGCCCTGCAGGTGACAAAGTGTAATTTTATTTTTTCAACTTTTAGCTGCCTTTTTTCCCCTCCTCGTGTTAAACTTCACAGTGTCCCCCCCCCCTGTCAATCATCTTCTTCTACATCTGATTGCTCTTCTAAATCTCGCCTTTTCTCTCTTTCTTTCACTACATCTCCATCTCTCAAAGTGCAGCGGTTCAAAAGACACATTTGGTGACTGAAAACACAGCTGCACACTTATAAGATTTCTAAAAGTCAAGGCAACTCAGTCAGCCAATAGAAAAAGCAACTGAAAGGCGGATATGGGAGATGGAGAAGGAAGTCTGAAGGTGAGAATGAAAGACTTTGTTAAACGCAGAGTCGTTTACAGTTTGATGGAGTTTAGTCTGAAAGTTCAGAAGTTTAAAGACATTGCCTCCAGATGATGTTAGAAAGGGAGGCTCAAGATGAGGAAAAAAAGGATGGAAACACCTGTTATCACTGTGAGATTGAGCAAATTTCCATGCTGATAAGACATATTATATGTTTCAATGACTTCTAGAAAATAGGATCTTGATTGGTCAGAATCCATTACTACGTGATGGTGCGTAATGTGTTGATATTTCTCATCTAGTGAACCACAGGTATGAAGTGAATGCAGTGCAACTACAACACAGCTTGTGACATTTCTTACAAAATTAAACCAAGTTTAAAAAGTACCTCCAAAGAAAATTTGTATATTTACACAGACGGATGTGTCTCCATTTAACACATAAGGATTTTTAAAGAAGCAAAACCTAAAACCTTATAAGATGACTACCACCTAAAATTCACTATTGTTAGGCAAATTCAATATGCAAAGAATTGCTGCTGAAATGTGACTTTTTCTACTGGGAGATGAGGTTTTTTTTTCCTTTTTTTTTTAAAGATTAAATAAGCCAAGATTTTAATTTAGATTTTAATTAATCTGCAACCGTCGTTTGCTCCGTCAGCATACTTTCTGCACAACCATAAGGGGTTTTATACTCCAATCACCCCTCAAAAGCGCACTACAAAACAAAGTGTTGGAAAATATAGTGCAACAGTAGAGATTATCCCCAAGCACAACAAAAAACTAAATAAAAGTTTTCTTAATAATAAGATATAAGTTAATACCTTCCTGCATTACAATTTATATAAATCGCAAAATGTTCAATTCATCTGAATAAAAATATAACAGCTGTTTTTTTCAATGTTTAGTTTTGGTGATTAGTACTAGAGTAGGTGCTAGGTACAGGAGGTTTTATGCTGAAACATGCAATACCTTTCATATAACACCAGTTCCATCCACCAGGGAAGATCATAACATCATAATGGCACTTTACAGCTCTGCAGCTGACTGGGCCCAAAAGAAAAAAAAAAAAAGGCTTCTGCAACATCAACTTGATTTATTTCAGCATAAGCAAAAAAATCCGGGTGACAATATGGCTCATTTGGTTATCATTTCATTTATTAACTTATCTACTCAAGGGCTTAGATGCCAAGAAGGATAGATGTATACCAATTGTGCATTTCCTGTTTCGCCAGTGATTCAGCTTGGTAAAAATCAATTTAAGCAAATAACAGAAGCTAGCTAGACTTCTTTTTTTTTTTTTAAGTAGCCAGAGATTATTGCCTGGGGATATTTTTCAGCTGAGTCATGTTAACAGGAGCTTTTAGTGAACCCTCACCTTAAATTTCTTCCCCCCAGTCCCCCAGGTGCATCGTGGCACAGCAAATCTGACAACACGAGTGCCTAAAGCCATGTTTTCTTTTTATTCCACCCAACAACTTTCCAAAAACAAAGCAAAAAAAATTAGTTGACCAGCAGGTGAAGCTGCTGGTCAACTTCACCAGCAGCTTCACCTGCTGGTGAAGCCCCCCCGCCCAAGTAAACAAATGAGACAAAAAGAATGAGGTGGAGATGCTGAAAGGAAAATAAAATTAAAAAGGAGGCTGAATGAAACGCACTGTCAAAACACAAAAAGCGACATTGGGAAAAACACAGGGGCGAAGTGTCAGCAGCACAAGAGTTGCGATCGCATCTGGAGGAGGGAAGATGAATGACGGAAGCTAAATGAAACGCCACTCCGAGTAATAAGAAAGAGCCAGCATCAGGAAGGCAGGTCACTTGAATAGCGGGAGATGTTCTTGGAGTGGCTTGCTTGGCCTTCGAGCCACGTTCAAGCTTTCTTCTCATGAGTCAATAATATTCCCTCTAAACAAGCAAAAATACACAAAGAAGCGCATTTGCCAATTAAGCCGATCTGGATCCAAATCCTCGGCAGCCTGAAGTAAACTTCATCTGATGGTTTTGTATCTTAGAATATTATGGAATAGAGTAGAATCTTCTTTTTTTTTCCCCTCTAAGTTTTGACCGGTAAAGTAAATAGCCAGAGGTGTATTTCCCTTTCAATAATTGTACTCTGCAATAAAAACGCAGCAAAATAATAAATCATAAATGATCTCTCCAGGATTATACGTACAATACAAAGTTTGGATCAAAGTTTTGATCAAATACAATTCCATTTTATGGCATAACCCCTTTGTTTCCAAATTATCACCGTCTGTTTCACTGATTTCACAAGAGGTAGTGAAGACTTGACTGCACGAATAGCTGTAGAAAAGAGGACCAAAAAAAATTAAGGCAATTTGTCAGTACTATTAAATACCTTCGAACTTGGATCCTGAAGAGTTTTCATCTAGTTTGACTTTTTTCCTGAGGAATCCAACTCAGATGGAGATTAACACGACAAAGATCATACAGGGGCAGGATTTAGGTTTCAAGGAGTGTTATCTTATGTGTTTGAGCTGAAGTACGCCTAATGATGCAAACCGTAAAAAAGATTTGGTGATCAACTTCAGGAGTTTAGAAATCTGTTCATATTCCTTTTTGAAGTTTTATACTTAAGTTTCTGCACATTTTCATGACTTATAAAGATTATATTCTGCTGGCATCACCTGAATCGTGACAAGCCAAGACAACAATTTTGCAAATAAGATGCAAATTCAATGAAACAAACTCTAAGCAGTCACTTTAATAGGTACACTTTGCATAGTAGTGGGTTGGATCCCCGTTTTTCCTGAAGAAGTGCTTCAAGAAGTGATTCAGCCTTTCAAAAACCTTTCCTTGGACATTTTGGTGCAAATTTCCAAGCATATCCAATATTTGAATTGTATATTCCAAGACACACCAAGGTTCAGAAAACCAATCTAAGATGTTCTGAGTTTTGCAAAACGGTAATCTGCAGAAAGTCACAATCGGAATGTGGGTACGCTGTGTTCATAAAGAGATGGACATGGCATAGCAACATTATTTGGACAATATCCCTTCACCATTACAGTACCTAATAGCCATTGATATGCGACACTGCCATGACCCTACCATGTGAATGCTGCAGATAAAAATCACAATTTGTCTCATAATCTTAGGATATTTGAGCAAGAATTGTCTTACAATCGTCTAAACCCAGTCTGACCATTCCCATTTTCATCCAGAAACATTCACACACAACGTCTGCTCACCAGATATTTTCTACTTTTCCCTGCAATCTGCAGGACTGTTTTGTGTTTCAATCAAAACTTTCTGAATACCCAGACAGTCTGGTACCAACAATCGTAAAAGAGCTCAAAGTCTCCTACATCCCTTTTTTTTTCCCCATTCCGATGCTCGGTTTGTACTTGAGCCAATCGTCTTCACCACATCGAGATGCCTGGATGCTTTGAGTTGCTGCCACGTGATTGGTTGATTTGCATTTTGTGTTAAGCAGGCAGAGGACTCTTGTGACTTGTTCGTACTTGAGTCTCGGCTGCTGCGCTTTAATGTTCAGTGCAATGCAACTTGGTCTTTATGCTTTAAATGCTTTGATTGAACCCTAGAGGTTCACTTCTGGCAGTAGTTGTTGAGCAGAAGATACAGCTGGTACAATTAAAGATGATCATCCTACTCCTATGTCTTCTTCACATTCAGTTTTCATGCACTTTTGTTGTTCTTGTTCTCATTGCCAACTTATTAAAAAAAAAAAAAGAAAAAAACCTTTGTAGTGTTCTACAATACATCTGAGGATTTTGTGCAGCCCTCTAAGTAAATATCACTGAAGAATTAATGTGAAAAAAACTAAGAAAAAAAACCCTTTGTCCTAGTCTCTTTGCACCATTTTCTTTTGTAGACTATCACCTCTTATGACGTATAAATCCAGTTTCTGGATTGTGTTTTATAGAGGGTGAACAGTATATGCTGGGAGTCTGAATGATATTAAAAATTTGGGAAAAACCTGACCAGCAAGTTCAACTCCTGATTCTCGGACCTCTCTCTTTTGGGTGCCGTTTGTGTGCTTTCCTCCTCTGTCTCACTCCACACCCTCCATCCCTCTGACCTGGATTACACAGCTTTTTTTCCAGCTGCCTGAGCTAAACAATACGCTCCACCATATTAGCATGCAGCATGGCCAAAAAAAGAAATAAATAAATTTAAAAAATGAAATCCAGCTTAGGCTTCTTCTCTTTGAGATTCACGCTCATCCTTTCTGTTTCTCTCTCCATCTTATAATTAACGTCTCTCATGTCGTCCTTCTTGTCACTTCACATTTTCACTCCTTTTCTCTTTGTCCAAGAGGCCTTCGTCCAACTGTTTGGTCCTCTTTATGCCAAGCCTCATCTTTCCTTGCCTGTTCTGTAACCCAGTTTTGTTTCCTCCAGCCATGCCGCATCTGTCCTCTCTGCTACTCGTCCTTTACTTCCCCCCCCCCATTAGCTTTCTGTTCCTTTCTCTTCCCCTCACCGCTGTCCACACTTAGGCAACCCTGCCGCCACAGTGCTCAAGAGAGAGAGAGACAAGTGGCATGCTTCATTTAATGACAATAATTAATTCTCCTTCTCCTGATCTTAATGAGCCAAATCAGTCACACACCAAGGAAAAGACAGACATGAGAGGAAGTAAAGAAATTATGGAGAGAAGGAAATTCTAGATGGTTCGTCTTCACATGAGGCTTTCGTCAGCCCACAGCTTACCTGTTGAGTATAGATCATTAGAGTATAGATATATTTAAGTACACAAAGTCTACCTCTTAAATCAAGCCATTGTTCTGTTGTCAAAATCTGGTGCTGACTGATTCCAGAACTGAACCTTTAATGTTGCGTTGGCAACAGTTTTGTACGAGTTCCTATCTGTTCTTTTTGTAGACTTCTGTTCACAAATCTTTTGGTTGTGGCATCGCAAGTTTGGACAATTATTGCTACAACTGATAGCAGCTGATTAGCATCTCAAAAGTTCAATTGCTTCCTGAATGGTACTCTCTCTCTCTCTACCTGGGAGAGAGAGAAAGAGGAGGTATAAATTATCTCCATCAAATGCAAAAGGACAAGGATCATATTCCTGACTCCAAGGTCTTTTTAATCCTTTTATCGTTATTGCCCAGAAATCTTCCTGTTACCATGTCATGAAAAATCTTCAGAATGTCATACACAAACAGTTTTCTTCAGATCCGTTGCATGACTGACTGCTACCAGAGATCCTCCTGCCTACAGACTCTTTGAATACACTTCGATGACATGAATTGAAGTAAACTTAATTTCAGTGGTGGACAGGGTTCAACATGGGGACTCCAACTGCTCTGCACGGTGATAAGCAACAGTCTGAAGTGAACTGTGGACTCTGACACCGCTCCATAAGAACCAGCATTAACATTTCGAGCAGTTTCACCTGCAGTAGCTCATCTGTTGGAACACACCACAGAGGACAACCAGTATGTGCCAATAAGCCTTGACCCTGTTTCTGTTGCTCATTCACTACTGTTCTTTTGTAGGACCACTTTTCATACACTACAAACATCCCAGAAGAGCTTCTAATTGCCCATTATTGCCCTTTCTTACACATACACTTTTAAGCACAATATGTTCACCTGCTGTCAAGTATGTCACACCTACAAGCAGCTGCCTTGGCTAAGAGATAATGAGTGTTATTTATGCCACCTGCCTTTTTATTTTATTTTTCTTAACTAAGCCTTACCCAAATCCACCAGTCAATGATTACCAGGCCACCTCCTGGACCAGCAACACCAGTGAGCTTCACCAGTAAAAGGTCATAATGTTAAGCCTGATCTGAGCACATTTGATAACCAAACTAGTTAGTGCTACAGTTTATATCTTTAAAGAAGGGCACTACTTTCTCATTTAAGATTCTGCACTCGATCCACGTTACATGCACATTGTATCTGCAAATAACTCTAGATAAATAACTGACCATCTGCGGTTGCTTGTAGGTGTAGCCAGTTGAACTTGGCCCCTGCTATTATCATTTTAAATCGTTATAACAATAGTACCACAAAATATTGTGATAAAACTAACTTCATATCGCCCATTCTTGCTCTACACCATTCAATGACTATTGCGCAAATGCTAACCAACTTGTAAACCATGAAATAAGGATTGTGTACAAGGTTAAAAAAAAAAAAAAAAAAAAAAAAGGGTTTTTCTTGAACATGGTGTTGGGGGGGGGCCAAACACTACTGTACCCCCCCCC
>NW_015113499.1:147164-155960 GCF_001443285.1 Poecilia latipinna
GGGGGCAGGGTTTGGGCACGCCCCACCCGGGACACCCCCCCCCCCCCCCCAAAATAAAATTCTACTAAGGATCCCACACAATTTTGTCCTGACCCTGCTTGCAATATTTTGTTCATTTCCTGCTATAAGTAATGTGACTGATCAGTGACAGACAGTTACATGTGTTTGACCAACAGAGGATGACACATCCGCCACTGGACATGACTAACCACACATAAGCATCCGACCCATGCACCCTCACCACCGCCATGAAACAGCGAAGCTCCAACATAGCCTCTATGACTCCTAACCTGAAGGTTCACTTTGAAGCCAGGAGCTATAAATGACTCTTAAGGTCAACGGCGCGCTCATATAACCACGGGCAGCGTGGCCTCTCTGTCATCTAACACACACCGTTTCAGCGTGGCCAATTTGAAGTACTAACAACCTTTTATGGGAATTGTTCAATTTCTCATCAGTGTTCAAGCCCAACTGGAGGTCAGGACTCCATTTCCCTAATAGCATCTTGTGGCTGAGATAACTGTAAAATCCATTTTACGGGCCCTCTCAGACTGGGAGGTGTTTGACCAACGCACTAAATGAAGCTCTTAAATTTTACAGCACCTTCTATTTCGCCGCAAACATAAAGGATTTTAATTCCATTTGGAAGGATGTTTGTATAACCAGTAGAATCACATGAAAATTATGTACATGAAGTTAATTGGAGTGCTGGTAAATAAAGTGTGTTGCTGTTAAGTTTTAGTTAATAAATACTTAGTGCTGTTGCTGCAATATATATTTGTCGATTTCTATCATTTGTAAAACTGTCAGGGAAGATTGCCTCACAAAAGTGCAAAAATGATGACAGAAACGGCAACAAAAGGAGCACCCATGAAAAACAACCATGATGTTATTGAGACGGCTACATTTTTTTAATCAGAAATTCCAAGAGGATATCATAAACCTTGTTCGCCTTGATTTTTATCCAGAAAAATATGGACCTGCCCTGTCTAATGTTAAGTAGAATTAACAGAACACAGAAAAATCCTACTTCCTATTTATATTTCATTATACCCCATTTACTTACACCACTGCATTTGAGCTTATTGTTCTTTGAAGGTATGTTTTGTTATGGTTGAGATATATAAATTATCTTAGCAATCTCAAAGATCATATATAATTACATTTTGGACTACACACCTATTTCCATTTTTTTGGGAAAGTGTGTGAATGGCTGAATGACTGAAAGTAGTGTGTAGTGCTTTGGGGTCTCTGATCTTGATAAAGCACTACACAAGTACAGGCCATTTATTTACCATTTTACTTCTGATGCCTGTTCGGGCCTGCTGACTCATGAAATATAACAAATCATGGTCCTTTATCAAACCAAAAGAAGTAAACAACATCCTGAATGATACAACTTACTGTATATATTAGTCGTAATAACATTTCCTTACAGAGGTTATGACTGAATAGAAAACTACTTCATATTGTTAAGGTTGATGTAAAATACCCGCCTCGACAAAACATTGCCTGATGGTTGTGGAACAATGCATGGCAACTGTTTTATTTTCATATATTTTCAGATAAAATGTGACAAAAACTAGTGAAGTGTGAAATGAAGAAGTGGTGAAGTAATTAGCAAACTGCAATGAAATGTCAATATCCATCTCCAAAATCAATTTTTTGGTCTACATAGGGTTGGTTTGTGCAGATATTCCCATGGTCACCAGTTCCTTTTGGTGGATTAAACTGGTGAGATGCACCCAGCACAGAATTAATATGCAATCCTTCCAGGTAGTTCTGGGTCTGCTCCTCCCAGTGAGTTGCCAGGGAAACTTTCAAAGGGATCCTCCCAGCAGGGATCTTGTTCAGATGTCTTGTTCAACTGACCCCCTTTGATGCAGAGAAGGGGCTTTTCAGAGTTTCCCCCAGACAACACAACTTCTCCACCTTTTGCCATCCTAAGGGAAAAGCCCTTTTCAGAACCTTATGTCTGGGATCTCACCCTTTCAGTCCTGGTCCATTTATCACCACTACTGGTGAGGACTGGAGTAATTCAAGACCTTTGCCTTTTGCCTTAGCCCCTTCTTGACTGTGACAGATTGGAACAGTCCCTTCACTGCTGCAGACAAAGCTCATTAATTATAATCGAAAGCACCAGGCACCTAGTCTTATTCAATGCTTTGTCAAGTTAGACAGTCAACATCTGTGAATGTTCTGGGTATGGTATGTTTCTATACTTGCAAAGCAAACGGAAAATAAACATTAATCATGATCAATTCATTATGAAATAGGTGATTTCAATAATTAAAATGAATTAACTATGCTATGTAATGAATTCATGATGATTGATAATATAGCTTTGGTTCAGTTTTGTTAGACACATCCAGACCTGATTATTAGGACACCAACAAAATCAAATCAAGAAATCCTGTCTGACAAGCTGAAGTATACTGAAGAAGGTCAAAAAGAACACATGCTCTGACCAAAAGAAATTTAAGAAGAGATGAGAAAGAAATTGATTATCTATTGCTCTGAAAGACAATGCTCCACTAATCCACAGCGAGAGCCACTGTCCACAAATGGAGAATGTGCACCAGTGGTGAACCTACCCAGCAGTGTCCTGCCTAACAAAATTACTCCAAGAGTGATTTGATGAATCATCCAAGTGATCATTACAGAACCCCAGAAAAGGAATTTTAAAGACACATTTTGTATTTAAGCTAAATATTTTTATCTGATATTTATATAAGTTTGGTTATTCAGAAACTTTTAAGTGTAAATAGCTAAAAACACAAGAAATGTGTAAGGGTGCAAATGCTTTGTCACACCACTGTATTTCTGTCCAACTTCCTCTTCGGTTAGATTTTTTTTTTCAATTCAATTACCAGCTTGGTCTCACAGCTCCTCTTCTTTTTGCCACACTTAAATGAAAAGACATAAAGATGTCAAGTAGCGAAACAGAAAGGCATGTCATTGTGGATAATCGAGAAATGGCTGAATAATGTTTAACTGCAGTTTAATGAGGCTTCTTACAAAACTCCACTGATACAATGATTGACTGACAAGATTGGGGTAGTTGATATGAAGACTATTCCAAGCAGCAGCTTTGTTTCAAGAAGAGGACAAAAGAGACACATTCTTTGGTTTCCCTACAGCTGTGTTAGGAGAGGACAAGGTGAGACGGACACTTTCTGAGAGGGAACGGACATTTAAAAAAAAAAAAAAAACAACAAAACAAACAAAAAAAATAAAAAACGAAGGTTCAGCTGCAGCATTACACCATTACATGCATCACCGTGCCTCCTTTGCCTCCTCACTGACATTTTGGACTGTGCAGACGAGGCATGCAGGGTCAGGGATGATGTCTCAACGCCACGGCTGACCCATTACGTCGCTCGAGAGGCGGTGATTATGTCGGCAAGCTAGCGAGACAAAAACACACAGGCCCAAACAATAACAGGGGAGGGAGTCACCTTGATACAGCGGCCTGCCAGAGACGGTGCTCCAACGAGGAGAAAATGACTCTATTACAAGCAGGCACACAGTGGAGAATGAAGGGATACAGACAGAGAAAAGAGAGAACTCAAAACAAAATCCAGATGTTGGATTTAAAAACCTCTCGCCATTAATTGTGTCGTGCGCCAACATTTAAGTAAGACGTTTAAAACGAGAAGTCTGGGCATTATTGGCTTTGAAAAGAACAAAAGAATTACATGCTACAAAAAATAGTGTGTTTCCATTTGTTTAATGTGCATGAATTCAGGAGGGATTATTAAAGGTGACGGTATTCCCCTCAAAGTGAAGGCTGTGTCGAGGAGCTTTTTTCAGTTGGTGTCATTACGAGATTTTGTCTAACCCTAAACTTCTGACAGACGAGATTCAAACGATTTGTAAGCATTGTGAGAATCGGTGTACTGGGCTGGCATTAGTTTCTTCTCGTCTTCCTTTCAGCGCCATACTACACCACAGTTTCATAGTTTTTAAAACAAATATACCTACGCCTGTCACTATAATATAAATTATAAAATTTCACTGGACAATAAATTGCCCCAGCAATTATTGCGAGAAATGATAATATTGTTTTGAGACTATTTTCAAGTAATACATTGATAATAGCATAATAATGCAATTTTGATATCTCAAAGACCAAATCTGTACAGAACATATAATACTAGAACTGGAAGATATTTGAAATATCCAAAGGAAAACACAACCATAAACCATAAATAAAATCAACTATTTTGTCTCTGTAAACAAAATTTCACTACAAAAAATCTCAGAATGTAAATTGAGCTAATTTTTATCATGCGATCAATTGATTAGTTGTCTATTGGACAGCCTTAATCACTGACTGAACAGAGACTCTGCCAGGCACTTGTAGACAAAAGAAACCAACAAAAATTGTAACATTTTGATACATTTCAGATATGAGACATATCTAAAGGACTTCACATCTCTGAGCGTTGTTAAGCTCACACCACTTGGACACTGTGGTAGATTTACAGTTACCACAACAGAGTCATAGTGGGACTGCTTGGTGACAGTCACTCCAGAAAAATCTGCCATCTATGAATCTAACCTGCATTGCTAAATTAATTTTGTCAAGCTCCCCGAGGCAAGGTCACACATCTCCGACCCTTTTCAGTCTGCCTTTCTAAAGTGGTAACTCCTCTAAAACTGCATTAGTAAAAGTTTGTGATGATCTCTTAATGGCTCCTGATACCTGAAGATGTTCTGTGTTGGTCCTACTTGATCGAAGCATATTCTATGATATTGTCAACATCATAACTTAATTAAATAGGCTAAAGTTTCTCACTGGTATTTGTGGCTCTTTGTTGGACTGGATTTCTTCTTAAATAGAAAAGTTCTTCTTGTAATATCTGGGGTTCCACAAGATTAAGTACTGGGTCTATTATTAATATCTTTTCACATTCTTCCATTAGCTAGCATTGTTCAGTCTTTTTCTGATATTTCTTATCACTTCTATGGAGATGACAAAGATTTTCTGTAATTTTTAAACTGCACCAGCTAAATGGCCTATCCACACTGTTTATCTCAGATCAATGACTGGCTTTTCAGCAGGTTTCTGGTTTTAAGCACATAAAATCTTGGCAATGTCTACAAGTCATATGTTTGTTCAATGTAAAGGAATTACGTCACTCCTCATTAGGCTTTGGCTCACGCGTCAGATCCATTTATTATTCCAGTTTCTTTAACTTAAACATTAATAACATATGAGACATGGTCTCCCTGTAGATCAAGAGAACATTATTCATTGAATTGTGTTATTGCATTTTGATTACTGTGATGCTTTTTACTGGTCTGAACAGATCATTACTTCCACATCCACAAGCTACTCAAAGCACTGCAACCAGACTTTTTACTAAATCTATTAAACACACTGCTGTCACTTTAGTTTTATGCTCTCTACATTGGCTCCCTTTGGATTTCAGAAGTCTGTTTAAAGCTCTTGTTCTCTCCTACGGGGCTGTGAACGGTCAGGCTTCTGATTGTTTGCTTGAGTTCTTAACCAAACACTCTGCTGCTCACAGCCTTAAATCCAAAGCTAAGAGTTTACAGATTGTTCCTCATACAAGGCTAAAAACTAAGCAGGACCAGGTCTATAACTTCTAAACTGTGGAACAGTTTGCCCCTGCACCTTGATTTTGCTGACTCGGTGGATATTATTAAAAAACTTAAAGGTTTTTTTTTGTGCTTTTAATGCTCATTTTTATACTGTGTGTAACAAACGTGCTTCACACTGTCTTACCATGATTGATTGCTTTCCTAGTTTAATCATTCAGAGTGTTTTTGTATTTCTGTTTTTGATTTCCCTATGGCACTTACCAGTATGAGAAATGTTGAATAAATAAAATGTGAAGGATTAACACAGACTTTAGAGCTCATAAACAAAGTGATATATAGGCTAGTCAAAGTTTGTGCAACCTTTGAGTTTGCCTCATTCTTAAGAACTCAGCATTTTTGCATTGTCTCACCTCATGAGTTGAATCTATCAGGAGCTCAGGCTTTTAAACTATTTTCATATTTTTGTTGAAAACAATATGCTAATCTTAACTGTACAAAAAGTACAGCAACATTTTCTCAATGATGCTGCTGAACTAGACAGTTCTTGTCCTTTGGGGTTGACATGTTGCCCTTTAAAATATTACCCTGCTTTTATAGTAACGATTTAATTAACAAGCTAATTGCATACAGCTGATCTACTAATCTGTTTTTATTTAATGTAAAAAAAAAGGATTTTCTTCAAATATCGATCCTTTCATCATCAATCCAATGCTAAGACTCTCAAGAAATCATCTCATATGTCAGAATAAAAGTCTATGATTGTTTGTCAGTTGCTCTATTGAGAAGCAGAACGGTAAGACAACTTACTGAGAAAGCTATGCATGAGTTAAAGTTACATTTTATGAAGCCTTCATATTTTTAATATGATCTTTTGTTCCAAAATAATCCCTGTTTTCACTGGCATGTTACAAACTTCAAAATATTAAGGACTTGTAACTTTTTTTTAGAACCCTCCATGTCTGACGAGATTTTATTTCATGAAACAGGCCCATCTCCTTCGAATTATCCGCTGTCCTCGTCTCTTATCTCTGCCCACCTTCGGTTTCCACTCACCCAGAATTTCCTGTATTTCCGAATTGGAGAGCAAAAACTCTTTTGCTTTCTCACATGCCATTTACAGCAGAAAATTTCCTTCACGAGTAAAAATAACCACTTTAGAGTAAGATGTTGACAATGCTGCCATCAGCACACATCAAGGCTGGAAGCCATGAATTGAACTTGCAGGCCTCCTTTGGAGAGAGGACTACAGGGTAAAAAGCAACCCCATTAAGCCGCGTGGTGCAGCAAGTGAGTGAGGTCACACCTCACAGCTCACTTCAGTGTCAAGGATCTAAAAGTGATGAGAAGCCAACTTGCGCTATATTTTTTTCTTCCAAAATTATATTTTTTCTTAAGTAAACCAATGATGACTTGAATGAAAATTGTGATTCTGTCTCTACATGTCAGCACCACGTAGCGCATGAAACATCCTCCTTAAGGAAACAAATCATCTAAAAATGTATGATCATGTTAAGAAATTTAATAATTCTGTTGCAATTTTGCCAAACTTCTACAAAAAAGTACTTTCCCTTCACACACTTGAAGCATATTTGCTATCAGCTATATGTATGACCGCATAAACTGTAAGAGATTCACAAAAGTTTGGAGGCAGAGAAAGATTAGAAGAACAAAGACCAGAGATGGTTATGGTTAAGTGCATTACTCTGTCAAGCAATATCTTTTCTGCACTATATCAACTTCAAAAACCTTGACAGTTCCACAGAAGAGGCAGTGGTGTAAAGGCATACTGTATGTGCCTGAGGGCAGCCTAGGCTTTTGCAGCACTTCTGTACAACTCTGACCACGTACACACACATCGATATGTGGACATTTATCACCCAGCAGTCTCGAGAATGTGAGCACCATTCACTTCATGTGAATTTATCAAGAGCAAAAGATGGAAAAGGCTGCCAAACAGATTTTTCAGGGACAAACAAAGAATGACTGATCAGGCCAAATCTCATTGGGCGTGTCAATGAAGGTTAAGTCATGCTCTTGTGCATCCATGTGAGTGTAAAGAATGACCCTGTTGCTAAGTCAAACTGCTCATAAAGTAGAGGTCTTTGTCCTGTCTTATATACCTTTTTTCTTCAATTCTCCCCACATGTCTGGCACATGGATTAGATCGAGGGACTGATTCCCATGGAAGAATGTTGATTTCACATCTGGGGAGCCATTTCTGAGGTCGTATGTTTTGGGGTTATTCTACTAAAGATAAAATGGCCTTGCTTGCTCAAAATGTTGAGGATTCTGAACACTTTCTGTAACTCCATGGCTTTTTGAACGTGAAAGAGGCTCAACCTTACTGTTGAAAGGTTCGATTTTCACCTTCACTGTTTGATTCATGTCAGATCCACATGGATTACTTATTTCTAAAAGACTTTGTCTTCAGTTTCATCAGACCACAGCACACAGTTACTTTCAAGGTTCCAGTAGTGCTTCAAACTCACCGTTTTCCATCCCCCCCAAAAAAAACTGGTCGTCATGTAGTTTGGGTCTAATCTCTGTTAGAAAGACTTTGTGCTCCTAAGTTTAAAGGTTAAGTTTGCATATTTTTGTGCTCTGTGCCATTCTGCTCTTTGTGCGCATTTGTCATTTTCTTCTTTTAATAATATAGGCTGACTCTTTTTTGGTTGCTGAACTTACTAAAATCAACAGACATCTGCCTCATTAAAATTACATACTTTCTTGTCTTTCCCATTTTCAAGGGGGACTAGTAAGAAGATCTGTGCCACATACTTCTACCTCAGAGAAATAGGAAGTAATGAATTAATAACTAAAAGTTAATAGGCACTCTGTTCACCTTAAAAAGTAAAACCAGTTACAGTTTCAATACTTTCAACACCCGATCGAGACCAATCATTTAATCATCTGACCCATCAATTCGCCAATAGCTCAGAACACAGATGAATATTAAAATCAGTGCAAAGAGAAAGACACTTCAAAATAGGCCTGTCGGGATAAACGATATATCAATTAATAGCACGATAAATTAAACCTATCGACCTCATTTTAATTATCGGCTTTATCGTCTCTTCCTGCCTTTTTTTCCTTTCTGTTGATGACACTAAATGAAAAAGGCTCAGCTTCGGTGCTCTCCACTGACCCTCCCTTCCTCATTTCCTTAGTGTAATGTTCAGCTCACATTGTGCCGTGTGGTGTCCAGCCACATGGGCACAAAATAAT
>NW_015113499.1:159097-162336 GCF_001443285.1 Poecilia latipinna
AAAACCTGAGAGACCATCATTAGCCGACAGAAATCCTAGGTATTACGATTCGATCGGGTTCGTCGTGCCGTGTGGTGTCCAGCCACATGGGCACAAAATAATGGCTACAAGTCCAGTTAACTAATTTTAGTATCAGGCATTAATCAATGCTTTACTAGAATCTACCTGTGATGCATGTGGCTGGAGTCGGCGTAAAGTCCTGACTGAATGAAAATCATTATAACCTATTCATGTCACGGTAACGAAGAACGGCTGAAAACTTACCGGGTTTATCAACTGCGGTAGTAATTTGGCTCCAACTCCTCTCCTTGTCATTTCTATATTCTTTGCACGAAATGTTGAATAAACATTAATGTTGTTTCCACATATCATCTCCGATGTCAGCTGGACTTCGGGTAGCGCCGTGTCAGCTGTTTGGGATTCCCCTCGTTATTTCCCCTCAGAAAGCACAGTGGAGAATCCGCGCTTTCTGATTGGCTACCTGTCACATTCAGCGTTAAGCTCCCAGTTGGGGAAAACCCCGTATTTAGATCGGAGCGGCCACGACGATCCAAATCACACTACAGGATGATCGTTTACGAAATTTCCAGAGATGATATTAGATCAGCCAACGATCTAAGATTGTGATAAGGAGAAAATAGGGGGAAGAAATCGTGTAGTGTGAACTACTGCATTAGGTAGTCGGATGTGCCCATCTTCTCTACTTAAATCTCGTGATTACTGAAGGCCAATATAGTATACAGACTTCATAATCTGCACTCTTTTGGTTGAATGCAGTATTTATTTTCACTTTGGCTTTATGTTGTTTAGTTTTTATTTAAGTAAGGTTTTTGTTAATGGAGACTGAGAATACATTTTATTTTTGTTTTTGATTGTTTTCTTTATTTAGTGTATCAGTTCAAGTATTATGTGTTCTTTTGAAAATAAAGTGCATCTATCTATGGCAGGAAATTGCATGATTATTAGCCAATATTATCGTTTATCGCAATAATTTTTTAGACAATTAATCGCTCAGCAGAATTTGTTATCGTGACAGGCCTACTTCAAAATATCTCTGAAACTATAAAAGAGACCCGTTTTTTTTAGATGATGCTTTTACATCAAACTGAAAGAACCATGAGCAAATTCACAACACACTTCTTCTCACGTGGGCAGATTAGATTAGTAGAATAAATATTCTGGAGACATGTCCCTCGGTAGAAAGTTCCAGAGCTCCATAAACTGTTTTTCTGTTAATTATTAATCAGCGTCGGACAGCGAGTCAGCGGTCAGCACCACAGATAGGCTAAGCTTTCTTCCGCTCGGTTTCCTCTTACTACCATCACTCAAACTTGAAGACAAACAGGTAGGCTAATGCTAAACAAAGGCATACAATCCTACATACAGACTCATCGGGAGTCTTTTGCATTAGTCGTGCACTTATTCACTTCTCTCCTGAATCAGGTGTTTCTTGGATTTAAACGTTGCTTGGTTGTCTTTGGGCCAAATGTGTTGCATTTTAAAGAAACCCTCTGCAGATTCTCCTGTATGCTCGATCTATCCCTGCAGGACTAGTTAATGAGCCTAATGAGAATAAAGATGGAGCAGGAAGGAGGAGAGGAGGAAGAAGAGGGGAAACAATCAGACGTAGCTCTGGCGAGCCTTTGGCAATGACAGAACGGAGCAATTATGCATGAAGGCTGTGACATTGACTGTGGCATCACCTCCTCTGCTGAGCCGCTGAAAAAAAACAAAAAAGCAAACAGACTCCATAAATTCAGCGGAGCGCTCAGTCACGCGTACGGGGCGAGCAGACATCTCTCTGTCAAAAGCGTTCAAGGACTAAGATGATCACAGTTTGACAAGTTAACACGTCTCCGCGCGCACATGTATGTCGGCGGGCTGGTGCAAACATTTCACAGGTCAGCAGAGGGTCAGAGCTTCTTCTTCAAATCTCTCACCCGGTGGATCGGTTAGGCACTGTGAGAGGAAAGCTTTCCCATCATGACTTCATCACCTAAGTTTAACTTCTAATCTCTCTCTCTGTCTCTGAACACACAGATACGCTCAAGCTTACCCTTTCACAAAGTGCATGCCCACGGCTCCACAGTCGCTCTTTGCTGCCCCACTTGCCTGCCTGCATGGTGATGCTTGTCGGACATATTGATCACACACAAGAAGGAACCTGCAGTATCACACTTTGAACAATTTGTTTCTAAACTTTCGCTCTGCAGTCTCTGCAGCAGTAGACGCAGAACATGCGACAATTCAGGAGCGCTACAACCCCGCCTACCCCTATTCACACCACTTGAACTGTTTGATAGTTTGCCACAAACGCTAGACAAACTAAAAAGTAGTTCACAAATATAAAGTGAAAGGAAAAGGATACATGGTACGTCTGGACAGTAAATCAATATGTATAGCAGTATACATGTGATCAATGTCAACACACCTGATAAAACTTTCAATAGTTTCACTGACTTCCGATCCAGAACTGCACGGCATTCTGGGGGATGTAGGCAGAGGAAAGACTTTAGCTGCTCAACCTCTCAAGGTCAGCTAAACTAGGTTGGTAGCATACTAACTCACTCCCTCTTTGGTTACCTAGCAACAACCTGTTGAGTAACCTGGCGGCAGCAGTTTCAGGTTTCATCATGGTCTCTCATAACTGCTTAAAAATAAAAAAATTAAAATAACCATTCTAACACATCTGTTAGATATGGCTTAAACAAAACTCAACTGAGAACCATTTGACAAGGTTCAAAACTCTCCTTTCAGACTTACAGTCTTTTCCATTAATCAGCAGGCAACATCCAGGGTCAACTAGAGGGCCAGTAAAGAGAGCCACACACTCACAGCTAACAATACATCTCCAATTAACCCAGAATGCCTCTTTTAAGAGAGCATCTAACAACCAGGAAAAACCCACACATGCACAAATACAACACACAAACTCCCAACCCAGTTCCAGACATTTTGAATAAAGTGTCTATAACTTGCTGAAGGGAGATGTAATTCAAGTCATGTCAGCTTGACGAGGAACCTAAATTGAAAAGTAAGTGACTGCGGTTATGTACAGATTCTACAATATCAGTGAAATATCGCAATTTCAAAGGGCAGCTTGAATCCAAAAGTTTGTGGCTAAACATCATTGAAGTGTCAGTCTTTCATGATCTACATACAGGTGCTGGTCATAAAATTTGAATATTGTGATAAAGTTCATTATTTTCCATAATTTCATGATAAAAATTAAATTGTCA
>NW_015113499.1:167063-189270 GCF_001443285.1 Poecilia latipinna
TTTAATGTATACTGCCAGTTGTATAGACTTTAAACTGGCCTTAAAGCTACATTTAGTGACTGAGGTGCCAACTATCTTGTGGAGAACTGGGAACATTTTTTAATTGTAAAGAAAGGAAGCAGTCACAGTGTTGGTTAATCATAAGTATGTTCATTGGAAGTTTTATCAATGGTATAATACAGGATTATCCAAACATTGTGCAACATGTTATTTTCCAATAATGAAAACAGCAGCAGGAAATTATATTATGGAAATCATGAGAGAACGTACAAAAAATATATATATATATATAATAATAATAATAAACCGATTAATCCAGTTTGTGCTTTATCTTTCAGAAAAAAGGAATATTGTCAATATAATTAAGAAAGAAAAACAGGAACACTCATCAGAAGTGGATGTGCACTCAAACACTCACACCACTCCAAAATCTGGATAAAAAAAAAAAAAAAAAAAGTGTAGTATAGCTCAGCATATTTCCATGCAACTGATCAGCCAATTACCAAACTAATCATCACCTCTTGCAGATCCGTCACACTGCGCGAGCGGGAAGCAGCCAACATCAATAGCGCGTGCTAATCCGAGCAACACACACAAACCCGCATGCACAGGCCTCGCTTAAAGGGAAGAAGATGATCAAACGGGATCAAATGCCTCCGCGCCTCCCTCTCAGGAACCCCGTGAGGCGCTGAGGCAGTGGAGGTTAATGGGTGTGCAGAAGCACTTTGAGATTCACCTATGAGAACATGCAAGCTGAATCCATTATCTACTAAGCTACAGATGTTCTGAAAAATTAGAAAATAAATTAGTGAAATGATGTTATGTTTACTTGGAGCTCGGGGGTGGGTCAGAGTAAGCAGTACGGTGGAACTGAGCACAAATGTGATCTGAAGGAAGGGACGGGGACCGCTACAATCAGAGGAACGGGAAGAGACGGACGAATAGCTACTTTTGCATTTTACATAGAAGATGGAGGCAGGAAAGAAGGAGCCGAAAGAGGCGGATGGGGGAGGGTGACAATGCAAAGGTAGCTGATGAGTGTGTGTGATAAGCTAATAATAGGAATCACAGGGGTGGGTGAGTGACTCATGACTGAAGGTGAAATGGTGACAGGAGAATGAGCAGAAGATGAGGGGGGTATGGCACAAAGGGGAGGACAGAGAGGACAAATCAAAGGTGAACGGAAGTGAAAGGAAGTGGAGAAGAAAAAACTCATACAAGACAAAAGGAGCTGAACTATGGAAAATGAAAAAAAGAAAAGAAAGCAAAACAAACAGAACAGAACACTGGTACATTAGTTGTGACAGCACCAGGGATGAAGCTCACACTGCAGACGGTAAGGTCCTGTTCTTTTTTTCTGGGTGCATGCTTTGCTTTAGCGACAAAGGACTAGTATCAGCAGCTTTCCAATATCATAGTTTGAAAAAGAAAAACATAAAAATCAACCTCTTAAAGGTGGACCTAAGCACAAAGACGGGTCTCAGTTTTATTGACATTTGGTTTAAACCGCAAAGCTACCAACCGTCCATCCATTCATCCATATCCAGTGGTAATTGGATGAGAGGACAGGTCACCAGTAGATACAGACGGTTTCAAAAGTTGGACTAAAAATTTTTACTGTTTCCAGCTAAATCTTATGGAGTCATTTATTTTTCACGGTGTTGTCAGGGGGTTGTGACCCCAGGAAAAGCAACATAATACCTCTGGAAAAATATTGTTCCATTTTCAAGTTTGAAATATTAGAAAATGTTAACCCAAAATCATGTTTACCAATGTTAGAAAATTGTAACGTGTATTTATTTTATATGCAAATGCAGAGGTAGGGATGGGCAATGAATCAATAATATTTATAGTGCAATATGTGTGTAGATAAAACGTCAAAGAATATTCAATTTACAGCATATTCACTGAACTCTGATCCAAAACTGCACAGCATTCTGGGGGATGTAGGCAGAGGAAACGCTTCAGCCACTCAACCTTTCACCACCAGCTAAGCAAGGACAATGGCATCAACTAACTCATTCCCTCTTTGGTTGCCTTTCAGGTTTTGGTGGCAAAACTTGAAAGAGCAGTTTCAGGTTTTGCCACCATACCTTAAAAAAATGTGGATAAAACAGGAAAGGTCATGCCACCAGTCTAAACAATAATTATCTATAGACTGATATAAAACCCTAATTTCATTAAATGTTTTTCAGGCATATGAGGCGATTAAAAAAAATGGACCAGTTTTTCTAGTCCATTGAATGAAAAGATCCAGTCACATGTGGGCTGACAGCAAGGACATTGCTGAAATTGGATTCTTGCTGAACTGCAGCAATGACAGAGGGAGAGTGCAATGACGGAAAGCAAACACCGTCATTTGTCCGCTTGAAACGTGCTTACCAAGATGTGCACAAGTGGTTCGAAACAGGAAAACTGTTTAACTTGAAAATTTGATAAAGAGATTTAGTGACCACTCAACAAAAACAGATTAGAGCTAATCAAATAGCCATGAAGCTCAGATCTGATATGCCTGGTGCCATTTTAAAATAAAATGAAGTCCTAACTTTGTTAGTTTTACAGGCAAGAGCACTCTGCGACTTTAAACTTCTGCCAAGGCTTGGAAAAAGAAAAGGAAAAAAAAAAGAAGCTGAATCAAGATGAGGATCACGATCAATATCAGAATGTACTTCCTTGGAAGACAAGCCCTGGCATATGTTCTCAAAAAAAACAGAGGTTCGGCTAAGGTAAAAGCAATGTTTGATTGTGTGTTACAGATTAGGTCAGTTTCTTTTGCAAGCACAGCTTCCAAAATTTATGCAAGAGCAGTTATTTACGCAGACGTAAACAACTAAAAGGTGAATGCAGACAAAACATTCTGAGCTTGTGTGCATAACTGTTTTTTGTTTTCACCTAAGGCAACCCAACACAAAATGGTGGTTCGGTTAGGCCGAGCAACGGCACACACACACACACACACGTCCACACACAGCGAGTTCGGCACTGGGAGCTGATCAACGCTTGATTATCTCCCCTCAACGCAGTACACTCCAAGCAGAACTGAATCAGATGACTTCATTAGCATATAATCTGCATAATGGCTGAGGCAGAACAAGGGCATTTGCCTCCTATGTGGCCTCCACAATGTCCCAGTCTTGACGAGGAGAGGGGCTGTTTGCTGTGACTTAACGTGGCTGGCTTCTGTTTAATCCCATGGCTATTTCAGACATCAGAGTTGGCCAGTTAATTGAGGGCAAAACAAATGATGAACATAAATCAAATTCAATTTTCCCTCCGGAGTAAACCGGGGAAGCTTTAACCACAGGTATATCAATTTTTTGCGTTCTTCGTTGAACATTAACCACAGGGGTATTTCATTTTGCTACACAACTAACACTGAGTGGCTGGGTTTAAATATAATTTTCCTGAACACAATTACCCCCCTTCCTCCCCCCAAAAAAATAAAAAAATAACTATTTTGGTTTTCCTCATTGCATAATCACAAAATGATGACCAGAGCCAATTTAATGTCCTTTGCTAAAAGCCTCCCAAGGATAGAATGTCAGGCAGGATAATAAGAGCTCTTAGAATATTTATTCCATTTATGAGCTAAGCAAAGAAAGTCTGCCCTTGTTCAATATTACAAGAATGAGTTTTTTTCCCCCCCACCTTTTTATTATTTTATGCGCTGCCTTTCCTTCCCTATGTTCAATAAAAGAGGGACTGACAGCAGGTTTCCGCACTTTTTCCCCGATACTCTGGAGGACTGCTGCTATTCATCCATAAGTTTAATATTGTAAAAAGTCAAGAAAAAAATAGTTTTATATCTAAACTATAGCCAATGCATCATTCTGTGTAAGTAAGTCACTTTGCATAGCGCTGGATACATTTCGGTATATGTGACAAGACTGTGAAAGAGTGTGAAAACACGTTGAAATAGACTCGCAACATATGTAAATAACAAAAACAAAACAAAAAAAAAAATTTTAAAAAGGTATGAGCTCAAAAGTTTGGATAAATACATATTAATAATACAGACAAGTTCCCACATGATCAACTCCTGACATTCACTTAATTTTTACAAATTAATTTTTCATGCAATCATCAACAGATTTCAAACTATTTTCAGAGAAAATGCAACACATCTGTATCTGAACTCTTCCCATCTGTCAGGAACTAACAACTTTACAAGCAAACTGAACATGATGGCAGCTACAAAACGCCACTAGATAAATAAAATAAATAAAAATTTTAATTGGTGCCTCTGCAGCAGTTTAGTTCCATCTTTTCATGAAAACATTAAACCAGGTTTTTTTTTTTGTTCATTTGAACAATAAACGAACACCAAGTGGTAGTTGACAAAATCTGATCAGCAGATAAATCCGCTTATCATAGACCATTTGCAATCAAGTAAAAAGGATTCAATTCAGTTCTAAAATACTTTATTTATCCAAAAGCGAAAAGAAATGTTGTTGTGGCTCATCATCAATGTACCTTTAGAAATGTTGTACATGGTGATGCTGTTCCCGGTTGTAAAAACAGCAACAGCTACCGTAGCACATCATACCTGTCCAAAAGTTAAGAATGAACAGAAATCCTACCAGCTGCACAGCATCCAAAACCAGAAGGGAAAAATGCCAGAAAAAGCAATGTTCCAAACAAAATAAAACTAGAAAAACATAAAGTAACAAAACAGAACTAACCCAACAGAGTCACTCCAACATGAGGCCAAATTTTTAAACTCAAGAATTAATAGTAAGACAAGAATGTCCTCAATTCAAACTCTGGCTACCATGATGTAGTAAGTTAACTTACAGTGATAGAAAAAGCGTCCATGTCCAGTATTTCAAAAGAAAAGCTATTATGCAGCACCGGGACACAATCACTGTTATCAAAGCTTTGAATCCCAAAGATCTGTCACATATCTTCTGAATTACAGTTGTTCCACATGATTAATTTAAATCTTGTGGGTGAACCAGGCCAAGGTTTCATTAATGGATAAGCTTAGTCTAAGACATAAACTAGAAAACTTAAGTAACTCTCCTAAAATCAATGAAGAAGTTGGTTTACAGTGCAACACACAAACTAAACCCAGTTGTAAAAGTTGTGGATTAACATTGCTTTATATCTACTACTGAATACTCTTAAAAAAAATCAATTCATTATATCCTTTTCCCACTGCAGCATTCTAGCAATAGCATTTTGCTGAACTCTGGTTATTAAAACCCAACATGGCAGCAAATAAAAATAAAAATACCAACAGCAACAGAAGCCATTAATTACAAAAGGAGACGACGGAGAATAAGTAAATGGAAAGTAGGCGGTGTTCTCCGGCACTGGCCACTGCATTTCTAACCATTCGGCTGCCATGTTTGTTTACTTTCTCCCTGGTGTGAACATCCATGCATGGCTGCAGACATCACATCTACACATGTCACCCCCTTTCGCACAAACAGACTCATTCCCACATATTCCTAAGCCTTCCTGCGCTCACTCGTACTCTCACAATACAGGCCTTGGAGCCACATCTTAACCTACTTCTGCTCAGAAAATCCCACTCAAGGTTTAAGGCACTTCAAAGACAAAGCAGCATTCCTGAAATTCTTGACAAATGCATGTCATTGTTACTTTTTTTTGTCCCCCCTACCCTTGAATAAGGATGACATTAAAAGAAACGGGATTTACATTTATTTACATTTTCAGCACTGTCAGGATGTGTATGTCTAGACATGTCATGCTGCAAGCAAGTCTTACAGTATATCTGTATTTTATGGTTACCCAACCAATAGAAGTATTCTATATCCAGTGAGCTAGATTATTTACCAGTAACAATAATCTTTTAGTGAGGTCATGTAAGTAAGCATAGACAAATATGTTGGCAACATATTTGCATGTTTTCTTCTCTCCCTCTCCCTCTCTCTCCCCCTGCCTGGGTTGCGTAACCACTGACGCACTCATGATCCGTGAAAAAGAGGGAATCAGTTTTGCTCGGTTGATCTCAGAGGTCAGCAGCTCTGAGTGAGATTGGAGGAGAAGAGTATAGATTATAGCAGGCCACATAAAGTGCAAAAAAAGAAAAAAAAAAGTGTTGTATTGTCAATAAGCAGACTTTACTGAGGGTAAGAATGTGCATTGACACCGTTTTCTGAATCCCCAACCTTAATGTTCCCACATACTTCGTCCGAAGCCAAACAGTTGACACATGATCACGTAGTTTCTGCTTCAGTATTCGTAAAGCCAACACCTGCCAGGGTTCCCATTTCCTCTCTGCGTCCTCCATATTGTTTCTATGAAATGATTTGAAGTTTGCGGGCACCTTTAGCCTAGAGAGGTAGAAACTCCTTTGGCGTAAAGAGACTATTTTTATTTGTTCTCCCCTGGTTACTTCCTGATATCTCTACATTTCTTGAAGTTAATTAACCATTTCATATAAATTCCGACAGCAAATATCTGCTCCAGCAAACCCAATTTCAAAACATTCATACTTTAAATCAGGTTTGTTGTTGCCTTCATTTTTATTTGGAGGTTCATGTTATCTTCTGGCCTCAGTAAGAAAGAAAGGCAAGGTCTGCAAGCGTAAATCATGAATATAGAAGAGTCTCAATATCATATTCTCTGAAATCCTTTTGGAACAATCAATCACATCAATCTGATCGGTGTTCATATTTTTTTTTAGAAACTTTGAAATACAGGACTGTAGCAAGGTCTTAGAATGATTAGTAAGAGAGGGTAAAGCTAAACTAGTTGGTTTAGTATTTAGAGAGTTAAAACCTTTTATCAATCTAAACATGTTCTGCATACTGTTTTTGTAATATCCACTTGTCTCTCTACCATCTCAGTCCAGTCTTCCTATTTTTACCCAACACAAACAATGACTTTACTTCCCCACAGCTATTTTTCACCAGCAATGTTATTCATGAAGAACTCCAGAAAGTCATCGGTTTCTGTAATAGTTAGATCTGCTAGCGCCAATAACCACTGAAACATTCAAAGTCACTGAAATCCCCTTTGTTCAACATACTTCCAGGGTATGTGGCCAACTTTACCAACTTAAAGTCTGAACTTTACCAAGTTGTTATAAATACAACTAACATGCAAAGTATAAACTTTGTCTTTTGTCTTGTTTTATTTGCACAAAATGAGCTAAATCAATGCCAACACAGTAGAGATATCTTTTTTGAAAATGCTCTCTTCTCATCAATACCTGGGTACCAGAGTTACTCAAGACATGCAATTCATTGCAAGATTTTCAAAGTATTTGCTAACAGCAGCAAATCCATAATCTCACACAAACATAAGTAGAGGTTTACCAACATCTGAAGACATCTCTCCAACAGTATTCTCTCTTTACCCCCCAGTCCATGAATTTTCACTATGTGATTCCTCAGGCCTGATAAACACATACTCAAGCGTTACAACACAAAAAGACAAATTATTCTCTTTTAGACACTCTGGTCGATTATGTGCTCGTTGGCACCGTGGTACTGTTCTGAAAATGGCAGACATTAAACTCACCCTCACGCTGCATTTCGACACGCATCAATGTTTTATTATATTCACCGTTGAATCTTTTGGACTTGATACGCATCAATACTAAAAAAGCTCCAGTTTTGGCATTTCATCTATTGGCTTTTCAACAGCACAAAACTGCAAAGTGTAGAGAGTAAAAATACACATTTTAAAGCAAAAAAAAAAAACAACAACAACTTCAATGCAGGTCCATTTTAACACCCATCTGCATTTTTAAATGGCATAATAAATATTTTATGTTCTTTGCTAACTCCTTCATGTTTTATCACATTAAAATAACTTTCAATGTACTTTCACTTGATTTCATGTGTCAGACCAACACAAAGTTGTCTATAATGGTCAATAAAAATTATGTAAATTCTTTTACAGGTAAAAATCTGAGTATAGTATTTGCTTTCAGTGGCTCTGAATCAGCACCACTGTCGGCGTTGACATTTTTTCACCGATAGCATTTGGTTTTTAGGGTCACGATTCAACTCTCAAACAATTTTCGATTCAGAAACCAATTTTTCAATTCAGTGCAGAGATTCAGTTTAAATTTTGTGACTAACAGGAGTGTGAACAAATAAAATATTTATTTAAAACAATAATATAAAAGTTTATATTTACACAAAAATAGGTTTGTGCATTTAATTCTGTAACTTAAATTGCCAGTGTTGGGTTAGCTTAGCAGTGTGGCTTCTTAAATAAAAAAATATCCAAGAGTTATTCAAAATATATGCGGTGGCCGAGTGAATGCTTAATATACTTGCAATATACTTGCAATTAGGAGCGGCAAAGACACACAACTTAAACATGTTTTAAAATCAGTTTTTTTAACATTTTGCATCCGATTCATAATTCCCAGGACTAGAATTTGTGATTTTCAATAGAATTTATTTTTCTAATGACTTTAACTTTGTCAGTTTTTCATTAATGTTAATTTTGTGGAGTACACAACTCACAGTTGTTCTCACAAATGCTTGCAGCTGCACCTTTCAGCAGGTCTTCCAGAGTTATCTTGGGCTTTTCCTTCCCTACAAAGTAACCTAACACCATCAGTGCATGAACGGGTGAATGACTGATTGGAGTCTTTGGACTTGATAAAGCTCTATACAAGTACAGGCCATTTATTCTTGGCCTGTCAATTTAGGTGGACTGTCATTTTTGCAACCCTTTCCATTTTCAGATGATTGATTGAACAGTGCTTCATAAGATGGTCAAAGCTTGGGAGATTGTTTTATAATATAACCTTGCTTGAAACATATCCACATCTTTATTCAGTATCTTGTTTCCTGTGAACAGCAGGATTCATGCTGAAATTAAATTACACAGGAGTATCAGAGAAAAGGAACACCATACTTCTTAGATTTTCATTTGTGAAACTGTCAAAAAAACATGAATCCCTTTTGTTCCACTTCACAATTAAGCAGTACTTTGTGTTGGTCTGTCTCATAAAATCTAAATCTACATGTGGTTGCAAGATGACCAGGAGCTAGAAAACTTCAACTGTTACCGAAACTCTGAACAACAAATCTGTATAAACAACGCTGAAACAGTTTAACAACCAAGATCCCAAGATCAGTAAGCTGTCAGAAAGTCTCTGACAAAGTTCTATCTAAGTCTATCAAACCAACCAAAAGCTGTGAACAGTGTGGACCGAGCTGTTCACATATCCCCTTGAAGCATGCCAGTATCTCTGGACAGGCAGTGAGCATTCCTTTCTTGAGCCTGACTGTGATGTGAGCCTCATGATGTCCACAGAGCTTTGAACTGGAGAGAGAAGAAAGAGGACGGAGGAGGAGAGAGTAAGGGAGGAAGGCTACTGCAGCATGAATCCTGAGGCAGACAGAGATGAATAGTCGAAGGAGTCAGAGAAGGGGTGACGGCAAGGAAGAGAATATATTCTATGCAGAGAAACGGAGGAAGGGAGGAGAGGGAACGGAATAAGTGCCACGGAGGCAGAAAGCAAAAATTGTGTCTGCGAGAACTTTGTGGCAAGACTTTGAGGAGCTAATTAGGAAGAGTGTCTCCAGAAGTGGTGAGTAAGTCCTCAAGTACTGAGCTTTCATGCAGATATACTACTCTTGGACTGAACTACTTCTTCCCTACCTGTATATCTCGCCCTTACCATCCTGAAGTGGACCACAGAAAATGTGGCAATGCAGTACTTCTCCCCTCTTCATACAGTTTCATTACATTTCTCGGGCATGTACAGCACAAAGAAGTCAGCGTGGCAAAACGGAAACAAACATAACATTAAGGTTTGGTAATGTAGCAGTAGTTTTACTTGCTTCTGAGTAAAATTCAATTGGGGTTTGTTATCACCCTCACCACATGGGAAGGCAAAGTATAAGAGGAGAAATCTCGCACTGTAAAAATGTTGGACTTTACATTTTCTGGATTACTGAGCGTTTGTTACTCACAACATAGATCATGTTTCTCTGATTTGAGGAAAGCCATGACAGAATGCTGTCAGTGGGACCTGCAGACTGCCTTCTAGTCTCAGCTCTGACATTTGAGTTAAGTTGTTACAGGCTGATGAACACCATCTAAATGTACAGGAGGACATGCTTTACTTTAACACGGGGAGAAAACTAGTAATGTTTTAAGCAACAGTCTTTAATACGGAACTATGGCTAAACTGTTTAAGTTTAGGTTTTTGGAGAAATTGCAACCCATCTCCTTTACGCAAATAAAAAAGCTAAGACCCAATAATAATAAAATTTCTTAATCCGATACAACCTAATGCAGACACTTCACTTATCTCCCCATACTGAATGCCTGTAGCGTGTACACGAAGTGCGCGTTCAGCTAAAGAGCCCATCGACTCTTTCACCTTTCACTTAAAATTAAACAAATGCACACCTAACAACTACAAAACGCTCCTGCAGTCTGCAGACAAGTTGTGACCAGCACAATTTGTACATTGTGTTCGTTACAACTCAATATTATGGTGACATTTGTTTCTCTAATCATACTAGACGCTAAAGGCAGCTCGTTAATTTCAATACGGCATTATCTTTACCTTGCGTTGAATTTATGCGTCGCCTTCTCTCGCTGCCACTGTCCGTAAGCATGTTTTGCCAGTAAGGCAACATTCTTCCTACAAGTTGCCGTCTGTTTTCCTGTCTTCTTACGGTAGCCGAAGTATTCAGACATGGCGAATTTTTTTCCACGCGAGCGGTTCAGGGGACTTCTTTGAACTTGCAGAACAAAGGGGCGGGGGTGCGCGCGGATCACGTGACCGGTGGCATTTGATCTGCACTTTATCTTTGACCGTTACAAAATTAAAAAATAAAACACTCATACCGAAAAAACGATATAAAGGAAAATTCTAACGATTTGAAACTTTTTTTTTTCTTATCGCGGTATTATATTTACAGCCCATGTTAAGCGGTGCGGTTCTGAGTTTCCTTGAAAGAATTAATTAGTACAGATTTCGGTTATAATCTGTTATTTTTGTAATAAAAATGTTTTACTGTCCAAAGATTAAATCCAATAAATGAGAATAGATACAAAAAATAATTTGAGGAGTGAAATCTAAGGAGTTTTTGTACCACTTCATTCTTTGTGCTGTACATGGAATTAAACATGAACTGATATCAAAAGGTTTTAATGCATGAGTGCCTTTTAGAACACTAAATCTGAGGAAGTTATAGATTTTCAGCAAGTCTGGACTGCATCTGATCACCTCTAATTCAAAAACTGATATACTCACATTTCAACTTATGGAATCCTTATTCTATTTGTGAAAACACTAAAAGGAAGCATTTTAGTTTTATTTTTTTAGTCAGTATCATCATGTTAGAGTTAAGTATAAAAACAGCAATTGACTAGTCATATATAACAAACACTATTTTTTTAAAACGTGTGTGATTTGTGATACCTTCATTCTTGAAAGGAAGAAAACCCCAGCTTCCCCCCTGAAGAAAATAGCTAAAATCTTGTTCACATTAAACCCATCAGCTGAATTTACGTAACACCTCTAATGCGTGGTGGTACGGAGGCAGCTGGTCAGAATTCCAACTTGTGCCGAGACCTTGAGAACATTACCTTGTCACATCACATCAAAGCCTCGCAGAACGAAGGTGGCCACAGGCGGCACAGGTGAGGTGCTTCCAAGATCTTAGCACATCTGACACTTGTATTGTCAGATCTTCAGATTGCATTAGAATGAAAATATTCACATTCCTCTATAGTATTTCCTATTGATATTCCACATCTACACTCCTAAGGGTAAAATCAAGCAACCACCTTTTTATTTTTAAATGTTAAATAATAAACAAATGTATGCATTGTTTAGAACAAAACAGAAAACATAGAAAGCCAGCAAAATGCATGATAAAATGAGAAATGTTTGGGAATCTTTGTACACATTCATGACATTTGACGGTCATGTTGATTACACAGATCGGTTATGTTCTTTTCTCTTTGCTGAGAGCAAAGTTTTGTTATTCAGCAGAACAAAATTTGACAACACTCTTCATAAATGCTATACTAATTGTAGTTCGACGAAGGCGGACAAAAGTGCGCGTTATTGTGCCTTCTGTTGGCTAAGTGGTTTTCCTCTAACAAGGTGATTGATCTGATTACCCTCTGCCAACATGGAAAGCCATTTAGTTTTAGAAAGAAAATTGACAACCAGAATAAAGATGGGGTTCACTGCCCACCTGAATCTTTGCAAACAGCTCTTAGAAAATAGGTTTCAGAAGCATCTAGAGTGGAAACCATTTTCTATTGAGGCGAGTCAACCATTTGTTCAGGTTGGAACGACAAATAATTTGAATTCAGGACATAAAAAAGAAAAAAACAGTGAAACATCTAAGTTTTTTCTTTTCTTTTGATACACTCAATTCTGTCATAAAAAATGCTGGATTTAAAATAAGAGTGTTTTGGAAGTATTGCAATTAAGAGTCTCTGTTGTCTATTGAACATAGACTGCAGAACTGTGCAATACTGGCTGCTCTCTCAAAACACACAATATGATGCCTCCTATACTTCTTCAGTCTTGACGGAAGGGCCTTTTTGCACCCAAGTTACAATATACAAATAAAATCAAAACAGATTCTCTTCATAAACTGTTGAAGATCTTGATATGGTGTGTAAAAAAAAAATAAAAAATTTCTTGTAATAAAAAAAAACTGCAACATGTTTTGATTTGCCATGAAGTACCTCTATCCCACAATGACCTAATGATAAAAGATCTTACTGTATTTATATAATCTGATTAAGAATAAGGCAGCTCATAAATGTTACTAACTGGTACTTACGTCCTCTACATGTATTTCGCTTGTGTATTCTATTTTCAGTTTCATGCATCTCCTCCCCACCAGAATTTATTGGTAGAAAATGGTCAATTTGTACATGAGAATGTATCTCAAATAGAGTTGCATAATCAGGAAATGCATACAAAAATAGCCCTGAAGGCAACAACAGGAGGCTTTAGCATGATGTGATGCTAACTGGACCAATGCTGGTAACTGGAGCAAAGTCCCTGGTTTGCTGCCATGACTTATAAAAAGTTTTCTATATCAGCAAACTATACATTGAAGAAAGCTGCATCTCAGGGCCAAAAACAATGGGGTCCTCTTTCATTGCAGCAGACTAAACCTTTCTCCTAAGATGGCTCATGGCCAGTTTGGAGAATGGGGCCCAGATTTTAGACCAGGGATGACAAGGTGCCCCATATTTTCTGTAAGAAATATGTGTCCTCAAAGAAACAGGTGAAGTTCTTGCATAGCCTCTTCATCTAGTTATATATGTTTTTTCTTGCCTCTTTTGACCGTCTGTCTCAATCTGTGTCTGTATTTCACTTTTAATTCCTGTCCCCAACTCTCTCAGTAATTGTTCTCTCTGACTACTGTGCCATTTATAGTACTTACACACAACAGAGACATTAATCTAATTGGACAGAGAGCAAAGCACACCCCCAGCAACCCCTCCACCCCCCCTTTTTTTTAAATGTCTCATTTTAGACCCAATCAAAGGTCCTGTAATTAATTCAAATTCCCATTTTATGGATCAGTCATATTTTGTACTCTACATTCTATTCAAGGGTTATTGAAGGTTTAATAAAGATGAAGGGGAATCATTAACATCGACACCTAGGATTCACTTAGAGTCCCATTGCTGTTGGATTGAATTTGCATGTCCTTGGACAGCTGCAGGAAACTGGAGCACACGGAGGAAACCCCCATGGACCCGCACTGTGAAAGAAGTGAAACCACGTAATAAACCTGGGACCTTGTTGACATGTTATGCAATAAAACTAATGACTGAACCGCTGTGCGACTGCTCACTACAAACGATCAGCATGTTGCTACCTAATATGCTGATGTGAGACAAGTGTAGGGGCGTCTATTTTGGTTCTAACCCAGTTTCTTTTATTATTTAAACCTGACGTGAAGACAATACAGTTAGCTCAGGGAGATTCAGTGAAAATCTGCAAAGAATGTGTTACTATTTTCTGACTTTGACTGTGTGTAATGTAACAAGGAGCTATTATAAGGAAGTGCAACTTTGCATTTTGTATGCTAATTGAATTGAATTTACAAAGTAAGCCAATAACAAAAGCAATATAATGATTTATGTATAGTGAATCATCATCTTTTTGCCTAGCTTAAAAAATGGTGAGTGTTGTTAGTTTTCATTCATATAAAGAATAAAAAACAAAACATTCTTCAGTATTGCACGTGCAGATCATTGGCTGGAGTCAATCAAGGGCAGAGTGCAATTTCTGGTAACTTGACTGGTGGTGTGTAGGGTACATTTTTGGGTTACTTTAATATAATGAGGTCAAAAAAGTAGAAGGAAAAAAAATGAAAATTGATGAGAATAATGCCAGAAATGTTCAGAAGATCAAGTGTGTAACCCCTTTTGTAGATGGGACCTTGAACACATCAAAAAAATGTAAAAATACATAGTCCAAGGTGAACAGAAATTGAAAAACTGGTGGAGTGTATCACGATACGTGGAGAAGTCGGGATAGCTGCTCAGAAAGCTCAGACTTGAAGGTGGCAGGAACTTTTTGGAAACTTTTTTCAAGGATAATCAGAAGCGAAAGTGATTCAACAAAATCAAAACACAGACTTTCCAGAAAGGTGATATTGTGTGGGGTTTTGAACTGATTTACAAGTAAAACTCAAATCCTTTCATGCATACACATCATTTTTTTCTAAAGCAGAGTAAGCATTTGGCTGTATGGATGAAATGTAGCTAGCATGAAATGTATAGCCAAAGGCTTACTCTAAGTTTCTAAGTTAGCTTTTCCAGCTAGCTAACTGCTATCTAGTAACTCTATGTTATCAGCTCCAAACAAAAAGTTTTTATATATATATAAAACAACACACATATTTAGGGTTTGAGATTTTGGTTAAGATTCAGTTTGTTACAAATTTTTACATGGTTAAACAAAACCAGCTTTAGTTTTTATAGTTGCCTTGTGAACAGCCTCGCTTTTTAAAGTGGTCTAGCTATTTCAATATGATCTGGAATGCTGCTGGGCTACCACGTCTTATTAGAAATGGATCTCCAGTCCAAATTTTTTAATGTTGGTTTTGTGAAAATTTCTGATACAAATAGAAAAGCCTAATGTATGCTGACAAAGTTTGGGCAAACAGAGCCTAAACTGAAAGAAACGCTTAATTTTCACCTCCTCAGGTTGATCCTCAGGTTTGCCTTCATATTGGCTGAGGTTTTGTAATTTATATATGAAAGGCTTTTTTTTTTTTTTTTTTCAAAGAAAATGCAATATTCAGAACAGTCAGGAAAACACTCCTTCTGGACCAAACAACAGGAACTCCCACTAATCAACATGTCAGACTGACTGTCACATTTTAGAACAAAGCAGCTTAAATTACAAGACAAGCAGAAAGCCGTTTCCTTCTTTGATAAAATGTAATTAAACCGTTGCGTCGTCACAAAGCAAACTATGTAAACCTGTGTGATTCATCTTAAAATCAGGCATACCTACATAATGGTTAGGTATGCTGGAAGTGTGAACAGGTGCAGTGGCGGTAAACATCAGGTTTAAAAATAAGCATCTGTCCACCCACTACTCCTGCTCATCAGAGAAACAGAGCTTTCTTTAAAACGAACAAGCCGAGGTTGGCATGTACGCACACGCAGGTTTTAAACAGCGTTGTGTGCGTCCTGTTGCCGCACACAACGCGGCAACAGGACGCATACGGCATGGTGGTGACAAAAGAATAATGGGGGAACGTATGCACAGCTGCAAACCACAATGACTGCTACAACGGCCCAATTTAAATGACTGTCAGATCAAATTCAGAAGTCATTTTTTCTCCAACGCGCACGCAACGTATGAATGAACGTTAAATCTGCATGCACACGCTCCATTATTAATATCTAGTGTTTGGAATCCATTAGACATTCCAGTCCAGAGCTCACTCTCATCATTGTACATTGCAATTTGGTATTTATGAGGGAAAATCATTTAGTCTCAAGCACCAACTCTGCATTTCTGCCATCTGCAAGCAAACGTCTTCAGTCACTCAGTGCAACAGTAGATGTGAGCCCTCATTAACTGGAAAACAGCAGCTCCCTTGATTTTACTTTTTCCTCAAGAAAAAAAAGACAGATCTACATGGGAGCATGTGACTTCATTTAATGAACAGACATCATGAATGATTAACGAGGGGCTAGCACAAATTTAACAGAGAGATGAAGTAACACACGCAAACACACACGGTTCTCATATCTCACATGAAAGAGCTGTAAGAAAAAAAAAACAATGTTGCTGTACCTTTGTTTCTACCTACAGATTTTGAAGAAAGAATCCATGGAGGTTAAAGTAGGAAGAGAGATCCCAGGAAGAGCACAAGAGAGAGAGAGAGAGACAATAAAAAGCAGGGTTTAGCTCTCGTGTTAATCCTGTACACTGCCAAACAATGCTTGCATGCAAAAGGGTTGATGACAATCATGCAAATGGGAAAGAAGAGGAAAAAACATGCATGGATAGCGCACACAAACATGTCAGAGTTTTACTATTTCTTTTATATATATTTATTTATATGTATTCTTTGCATAAAGCCTAGTTGCCACATTGTGCCAACTGGGTCTGGACCACAGTAATATTCCATCCATAATATTGATATTGATAAAATGTGTTCATGTGTCCTTAATAAAGCACCTCTAACACTAAGAGGTAACTTAGCTGCTTTGGTTTGACCAGAGGTCATGATCATAATCCTTAATTTTTTATTTAGTCATCCAAACCAGCTGAGGATCAGAGCTCAAATGAATAGGAACAGTAAGTTTTCAGGTAAAAAAAATGTAAGTAAGTTCAATTAAAGAAAAGTCAGGCTATGTATCTCCATAAATAAGCTTCATTGATATGAAATTTTTTTGCATAGGGACACAAAATGTAAGTGAGAAGGGACAAAATAGCAATCTGTAGCCTATCATTTGCTAAAGGGGGGGTTTGGGAAACTAAGAACGTCCTTTAAGCCAGCTGACTGGCAATGTGCAGCATCAGGTAGAGCACACGGGAGCGTTGTATTAATCTGTGTTCCACCAGTTGGAAAGAACTTCTGTCTTTCTACAAAAACTTTAAATCGCAGAAATGTTTTTATAGATATTTTTAGCAGTCTTGAAATTATAGCTTTTTTTTTCTTGTTTTTTTTAGCAGTCTTGAAAAAAAATAACCATTGTTTATCCTTCAGACCCCTGGGGATGTTATTTCCGCACAAGAAAATGGAAAATCTGTTTTAAGAAATAACCTCAAAAAAGCTAAAAATATAACATGGTAGCATAATAGGTTTAATTGGATGCAATTCCATAAAAGCATTTTTTTTAAAACCACAATCATCATTGAGTTCTGCATGCAAGGCACATTGGATTTTGAGGTTGTAATGGCGAAATGCCTTCAACTTTCCCCACTTGGAGTTTTAACTTCTACTGACCTTCTCGTGAAACTTATGTCCAAAACTTTCAACCATTATTGATTTAACCAATCATTTGTTGACAATAGAAGCTGTTTGTTTTTTCTCTATCCTTTTTTTTTAAAGACAAACTTCAAAACCCCAAGTCGTGTTTAACCTCTGTTTTGAAATCCCCTTGACGGAGTTATTTAAAGTACTTTGTAGTATTTACAGAAGTGGTAATTATAAAGTTTGACAAGCTCTGCTCCAGATGAAACACTCATCCTTCGGCGACTCCAGTAACAGTGCAGGTACTTTAAGTTTACATATTAAGCAGCAGATTGGTCAAACAGAATATAAAACCCCTGTAAACAGCAACACTCGTTTCACTTTATACTTGCCGCTGACACATCTTATTCTGTATGTGCCATCAATATGAATTTTCGGCCGAGTGTAAACCGTGCCCTCAAATTACAGTCATTTTCTTTCTTCCTCCCCAAAAACTCTGGACCGTGTCAGTGCACATTTGCTGTGGAACTGAGACAATTACACAGTTATGTAGTACAAAGAAAGAGAGATACAGATGGAGGTGAGACGTAGGACATGCCATGGAGTCATGCAGCTCCTCCTTAGCAACACACACACTCTAAAACACACGCAAACGTCCCCCACCACTTCTCTGCAGTTGCGGTGGGTGACGTCCAGCACAAAAAATGTGCACCGACAGGTAGGAGGCACTCAGAGTAAATCCCTCCCACCCCCCCAAAACTAAGCCAGCAGGTGAGTGAAGGAAAAACGATGGAGATCTTGACTAAAACACAAAAAGAAGAGAGTACCTTGGTCTGCCTTCAGGTGTGCGAGTTCTTGAAGAGAGAAAAAACCAAACAGATGGGGTACAGAGAGAGAAAAGTCAGCACACCAATACGACACTTATATTGCCACTAAGCATGCTTTGCATGACAGCAAACCATGACTACCACACAAATATCAAAGCTTTGCAAAAAAGTGCATCTGAAAGCTTTTTTTCTTTTTTCAGTCAAAGCGCAGAAATGACTAACTGTGGCAGCACTTTACATGAGGTAGCTGTAGAAGTCGTTTACTACATACTTTGGCATTTCGCTTGCTGTTTTTCTGGGATTTTGTTTTTTTTCGCTCGCCTTTACAGGTAAGCACATAAATAATTAAGAGAGCACAACATGAACTGTTACTATTTTTCAGCTGAAGTTCTGACTAATTCCTCTTGAGACTCACCTGGTTTTCTCTGGACTGCTGCGTGGTTGTCGCAAGGAAAAACAGGAGAGAAAGGCAGAGAGAAGCGTTGCGTTAGCGTCACACTACAGCTGGGTTTGCATGTGGATCTAACATGCAAAACATACCACACTTATCACTGGAACATCATGTAAGGAGCAAAGATGTGCGCCTTGACATGCCCAATTTAATTAGCTACTTTCATTAAAAACCCTGTAAAGAGAAACACCAACATTTTCATCTGTCCCGTCTGCTCAGGGAGCCAGATTCACGTTAGTTTCTGTATAAAGCTTTTCACATTTGATGCGATCGCACTGTAATATTTCACATCTTGTATCGCACAGATTCCCGCACACCCTTGAAAGGAAACATAAATCCATGCTCTTGAGGATTTATGGAGTTGTGAGGTTTGTGGATCTCAAGATGCCCGTTTTCAGACCCATGTTGTGTTTTTGCCTCCGCTTTAACATTTCCACCTTCACTCCAATGTTTGTGGTTTCATAATTTGTGCCAACTTTGTAGTTTCTCAGAGGAATGCTCACTTGTGCGATACATATTGTTGTAGACTGAACGGTATTTTAACAGCAAGACAAAAAAAAAAAGCATAAGGCCTCTTTGCTCATGGCCAAAATGCTCAGCAGGGTCTGACCTGAGGATGACATCGGTCGCACATCCCAGCATGAATCAGGGACTGAACCACTGAGTCAATTCAGCATCTGGCAAGTTATTTTTATACATTTATTCCTGCTGCAGTTTCAGAATCAATGGTCTGTTCAGGTAGTTGTCGTCTGAGCACGTGAGATCCGGAAGGAGAAAATGACAGAAGTCAAGTTATGCACATTATAAGTCAAAAATTTACACCCAGTTGTCCTTGGCGTGAATGTCGAAGAATATCAATGTATTGTATTTTCCAGTCTATGAGTCGCACCTGCCAAAAAAATGCACTGTGAAGAAGGAAAAAACATCTATGTCACATTTATTTCGAAATGATCAAATGTGAAGGGGACATCGTCTATTTTGATAGTATTTTGACAGTGATGGCATATTCTGTTGCTTTTCCGTAAACTCATGGAAACTGTCAACCTAGACTTGGAAGTATGCTGACAGTTAGGGACACACCAATGTCTGTGTTCTAAATCAGGACCATCTTCCAGTGAGGTGCGCAGCAGAGCGGAGATGCATGCTGTGTAAACCTGGGGTGATAGAGAGGTGGTTCCGTTGCATGAAGCAATAACACCATGAAGACCCAAATCCAAAGTCATCTTTATTCATCTCTGTAGCAACTACCAGGGCATGGAAACCTAAGTACTACTTTCATTGGCAAACTGTTCTTCAAGGACCCAACTATAAATTTGTTCCTCCAGTTCTGGCAATCCTCCTTTGAGAGTTTTCCTCTCAGCTGCTGACGGTAATGTTCAAGCCTTGGCTCCTGTCTGTCAGCACAAATTAACCTTTACCACACCAGTCAAAAAATGCTTAATGAAGAGAAAAAATAACATACGCAAGGCATAGAACAAGTCAAGCGATGAAAAAAAGTCTTCTACAGCAGTCTTTCATAATAACCCATCTACTTTATGCATTTCACCTTTACCCACTGGCAGAATCTGACTATTCCTGGAAGGTGGAGACTTTAGGTTTGAAAGCCTCACCTGCGCAACTACAAGTAGTAGTGCTTAAAAGGTGTGCATTCATTTCACCTTCACCACCCGTTTCAGTCAACTGAAGATCTAAATTTTGCATCACTGTGAAAAATAACACTGGTTTTCCAGGATCTTCCAGTGTATGATTGTTGAAATGTGAACACAGGTGGGCATCAATTAACCCAATTTACACATCAAATCTGGTTTTGGAAAGAAAACAGAAGGTTGACATTAATCTTATGGAACAGTTCTGCCTTTAAACTTACTAAAAAATTATTGACTATGTTTAAATGTCGGGTCGTCACCAAGAAACCAATCAGTTTCGATAATCCCTACCAATTCTGATCGCTGAACTGGTCAAAGAACCAGTCAGAATTGTGTCAGGTTCTCTGACACAATCAGGTTCTTGTGCGCTTAATGTGCGGTGACACATTATTTGGAACGTTACTTGGAATACATCTATAATAGAGCCTTTATATGTAGTTTTGTCTCTGTGTATATTAGACAAAATTCACAGTAAAATTCATCCAATACATTTGGATGACATTGAGAAAGGAAAAAAGAAGGACAAACCTTGAGAAAGGGGGATGTGAGGAGTGAGGGATTGTCCAGCTGATGGACAGCAGTGCTGTTCAAACTCAAGAACTACCAGCTTTTGAAGCAGCGAAATGACGTGCCTGACTCAGCAGGTACGCGTTTTCCTTCTGACATGGCGGATGCTTTCACCTATAAATATGCACATACTGCTCGCTTGTTAAATTGCCAACTTTTCTATGTAGATTAAAACCTCTCTCTTGATGCGGCAGCACTGAGAAGAAGCCAATGTGCTGCGGAGGACATGTGGTCCAGGCGTAATCCCCTGCTCTATTTTACCAGCAGCTTCGCCACTCAAATCCAAGCATAATTTTCAGCTCGGGCGCTACACACAAATGCCCTCTGCACTGGAATCAGGCAAGTCCCTGCGGCATTTTTTTTTCCCCCCGCCCTGACCTACTTTTATAGTAAGATTATTGCAACTGTCATTTTTTCCATGTCTGTTTATTAATCCCCAGACCTAAGCCCAAAGGCACTATTTCAGCACTTACTTAACAGTTTAGGGTTTTTTTTTTTTTTTTGGTCTTCAATTATAGACCCTTCTGTCAAGTCACTGCATAGTGTTTTTTTTTTTTTTTAACATATGCAGCCCTAAGTGCTTCATTGTAAATGCAAGGTGTGGATTTCTGAGAAATATGAGAAAAGGTGATCACATCTGTGTTATGCAGGCCAGTGTAGCTCTTACCAGCTTTGACCTTATGCAGCTCTTCTTGTAATGGAAAACCTCAAAGGTATTCAGAGCTTTCAAAGTGCTGTGAACAAGAAGTTAACTACTCAAAATCAGGTTGAATTACCAGGTGGGTTGTATATCTATAAGGCATTACATTTGGGTTAAATTTGAAAACAAAGAAAAAAAAAATTGTCTGTGCATTTCAAACAAAATCATACCCCTTAGCTTTCACTTTTTGTCATGCGAGAACCCAAAATTCCCATGTGTTTTATTCTGATTTTGAAAAAGACTGCCATATTTAGAGTGTAATTAGGAAGAGAAGGATAATATCATGTTATTCTTTTTTTATTATTTGCAAATAAAATTCTGAAATGTACGGGTGTGCAGTTCACAGAGTCTTCACTGTTTTGTCTTTATCAACTTTGCACATTGAGAGACCAAAGTTTCATTTTTTTATTTCATTCTTTTTCTTTTAATATTTTTTTAAAAATATTTTAATATTTAATTTTTTTCTCAGCATTATGTTGCCATGTTTAACAGTGTGGAAGGTGTATCCACAGGAATTTTATTGTTTTAGTTTTCATCCATACTGTTTTTTTTTTTTTTTTTTTTTTTTTTTTTTCCCCAAAATTTCGCCTTTTGTTTTTTTTTTCCAAAGGACATTTTTCCCGGTTTTTTTTTCA
>NW_015113499.1:192258-204119 GCF_001443285.1 Poecilia latipinna
TCAGCATTATGTTGCCATGTTTAACAGTGTGGAAGGTGTATCCACAGGAATTTTATTGTTTTAGTTTTCATCCATACTGTTTTTTTTTTTTTTTGATATTAGCCAAAATGTTCGACTTTGGTCTCTTCTGACCAGAGAGCATTTCTCCAGGTTTGCTGTTCAACCAACATCGTGGCAGACTGGTATTGAACTATTGTTATTTTTTTATTTTAGGTCACAGTGAAAATTACATTTTACTTTAATGTCAACCCTATTAATGATGTTTATGGCAGAGAGGTTGTCGTTTGTACCTCTCTATCGATACAATATGGCAGTTCATCCACCTAGTTCACATGGTTAGTGGTAAATAATAACTAGTTAAAGCTCTGCTATATTGTGTCAAACATTACATAGCAGTTCGTGTTGCTATTTTTTACCAATGCTGTTATACTTGCTACACTATAGGAGAAAGATTTCTATTTCTTTCCACTCATAATTATCCATTGTTTTGTACTGGTTTATAATAAGATATACAGAAGTTTAAAGAGAGGGTACTATCTATTTTCAAAGCATGTTACTTTTAGTTGTTATAAAAATTCTGTATATCTTAAAAATAATAAATATGACTTTGTAATTCAACAGCTTTAAATTGGGCCTCTGTCTCTTTAAGAAGCCCCTACTCTTTCCGACCCTCCATCTTCAGCACATCTTTTGTGGAAATTGGCGGCGCTTTGAGGGAGCAACCGCTGAGGCTCTGCCAACTGGTTGCCATGAGAGATTAAACGATTCCTCAAACATCCATGAAAAATATCAAAGCAACACCCCAGGTATGTTTTTGATAAATGAGCAACATTATAACATGATTTACAGTTTTAAAAAAGTTGATTTTATATATTACCTCCCCTCCGTTTTAAGAGTGCAGCATGACAAAAGGTGAAAAGTTAATTTGAGAAGCAAAACACTGAAAAAATGGTGAATTTGTCTGTCAAACATTGTAAATCAATGACAGACGATAATCACTTAAGGAGAGACATCCTGACCCAACTGGAAGAAACACTAAAAAAATAAATAAATAAATAAATAAATAAATAAATAATAGGTGTTCTGTGACCATGTCGACTAGTTTGGGGGAAAATATCTTATCTTTCTTCATGGGAACATTTTTAACGACCATAAAGCGAACCAATCCGTTGGTCTCAAACACATAACGTTTCTCAAGCCGAGCAGCACCAACAGGCTTCACCCCGCTTCCCTTTTTTAATCCTCCAATTTTCTCATGTTTCATCTCAGATGGTAATTCAGCTCACCCCCCTCTCTCTCATTCCTCTGCCAGGCCAGTGGGCTACTATTAGGAGCACGGCTGGCGAAATGCTTTTAAGGCCCAGCCTGCTCAGTCAGTAAACCATCTGCCCGCTTTAACGAGTGGCTAGAGGGCCTCGTCCGCGTTAATGCATGTGATTGCACGTACGCCACTGAACGTCGGCGTGTTTGAGCGCAGGACCACACTGCATGATAATGCAACACGTAAATATTCACAGGTTTGACAGATTGCACGCATCGCTCGTTATTCAGTCTTCAGTCTACTGACACAGACAGGTGTGCTAAGCAGTCGGTCATATGTTGCTGCGACCAAATGGTTGGAACGCAGTCGCTACTAAATTGCCCTCCAAAAATGCTCCATTCAGTCAAGCATCGCTCGAACAACAAGTGCTTTGCCACTTGAAGACATGTGGCCATGATAATAAAAGAACTGCAGCTTATTTGCCAACAGACAGCCCGAAATTGACGGTGGTGTTTGCGCAGCCATTTTCCAGGCAAATTGGCCGTCTCTGTTCTCATTATCTCTCTAATTATAGTTCCGCGTCTCCGCGGCATAATCAACAATCAGCCACATCAGTTAATGGCGAAGCAGGGAAGAGCAGCAGTTGGATGAAGCGTGTGCACACTCCCTCCCTCCCCCTCTCCCCATCTCAATCGTTTTCCCATTGAAGCTGGAGCAAAATGGAAGAAGATTTCAAAACAGATGACGGAGAAGGAGGCAAACCGGAGCGCAACGGCTGACCTCCTGGGACAAATTAGGTTACAAGGCACTGTCGCTGAATTTACTCGTCACACTTCCTCTGCTCTAAGGCGGCGAAATGACAACCTTTTCTCCCCCCTCTGTGTCCGTCTAAGCTATTATTTGGCCTGAGTCGCAAGTGTCCTCTTAAAAACCTGGGTTGTTTTTACACAAAGATGTCACGGTTCCCCCCATCAGCTCTCAGACAAATGGACCACCTACCTACTTCTCTATTGACTCTTCAGCTCCGACAGTGAGCAAATGGGATGAAGCGAAAAAGAGGTCAAGTCCACTCAGTTCGCTTGGCTGCTCTGCAACCAGCACATCGTGTGCTGTCCTGAACAATGCCACAGGCGTGCGCTGGAGATTTAAGCTCAGAACAGCTTCATTTTTAGCAGCAAACGTTGGAACATATTAGGAAGCCAAACATCGCAGAAACCATTAAGAGAAATAGCAAATTTGAACGTCTTCCCCGTATTGGATACAGTTCGAAATAGCTTGGAATCGGCACAAGTGTTCAGTGAGCATTCCTCTTTTTTTTTTCTTTTTTTTTTTTGCCAAAGTGGAGTCATCTCTGAACCATGTCAGTCTGATTCAGACACAGGAAGTGGGTCAGCAGTGGGGGGTTCTCAACATGGTCTGTTCACACAATCTACAATCTTTAAAAGTGAAGAAAGATGCAAAGTTGAAGTGAAAATGTTTTCTGTAGACTGATGCTCTAAAGGAGACTTACAAATAACCCTTAACCTTGTTCATGTTTTGCCACGTCATACAAACTTTAATGTTCAGTTTTATAGGGATTTTATGTGATGGACCTTCATCTAAACCATTCCATCTTAACTGTGGGTTTATTTTATTTATTTATTTTTTTTGAGGTGTTGTGCTGCTGGCAGGAGACACTCTAGTCTTAACTCCTTGGTAGTTTCTAGAATATCTTCAACTACAGATGGAGCCACCAAGGCACATCACCCAACAGTGAAATATGGTGCACCATATTTCACTGTTGGGTGATGTGCCGTGACATTTATTCCCTTTGGTCTCATTCAACCAAGGCGAATTACATTTCTTATGACTTTGTTTCAAAAACGACTTTCTTTTTGTTTTTCATCCTTCTATAATAGCCACTCGAGTGTTATCATGGGTGTCTGGGTTGAATCCAAAGGTTGACCGACTGAGAGACGTTCAGCATTTGGGATACGTTTTATATTCTAACATTTCTGGAAACTTCTTCACAATTCACCCTTTGACCTGGTCTTTGTGGTGCTATTTATTCTCGAGTGTTCTCTAACAAACCTTTAACGTCTTCACAAAACAGCTGAAACTGTGCTGAGATTACAATATGCACTGATGGACTGTATTATTCCCAATTTCACTGTAATTGTGGGGTATCAAAGTAAAGGGGACTAAATACAAATGCAAGCAACACATTTACATGCCTATTTGTGTTGGTGTATCACATAAAAATCCAGGTGAAATACACTAAAGTTTGCAGAAATGTACAAAACATGAACAAGTTCAAGGGGTACGAATACATTTTTGAAAGGCTCTACATGTATGAAAATGCAAATGTTATGACTTAAAAAGAAATAATAAAGGAACTTATTCCTTGAATCAGATGGTTATCCTCTCAAAGTTTCAGCAGTAGCATGTTCAGAAAGATTAAGCTAATATTAAGTAACCTTTATGCAGAAGTAGTGGTGTCATGAAACAAGAGAAAGCAGCTTTATGTGCATTATATTGTCAGTGGGCTATTTGAGATTATGTGCAAGAAAGAAGGAAGGCTTTAATGTCTAAATCATCAAATGTTGTCAAAGAGGTGCATCTCATTACACTCCCCAAGGAAGAGATGGGCTTGGCCCAGAAGAAGAGCAAAAATAGGTGACGTTGTTTCTTATCCACACTTTGTGTGTACCTTGAGGCCTCCGCATCACCTTGCCAAATCTGAATACATTTAATGAAGAAAAAAAAAACAGGAGAAGGAACTTAGAGTTGTAATTTTAGTCACATCAGCTAATAGGGTATCCACCGCTGCCTCATCAAATGTAATAACTGTGAAGGGAGAGGAAATGCTGAGCCCATCACCTCCAATTTAACTCCCACGTGAAATACAGAGAGTTGCTGGGCTGCATGTGCAACAGCCCACAAAGAAATATTCAGACTCCCAAGTCCTGCAAGATCTGCATTAAATATTTCAAATGCAGAGCTGCTCTAGCTTGATAAAAATTATGCTGATTTGGGAAGGCATCAGTGCAAACAATGCAGATTTTTTTGTTTTTCAGTTTATTTTTTTTTTCCAAGGCACTTTATAAATGAAGAGTGGTTGTGGCACAGATCACATTAGGTGAATGGCAATGCAGTTATGGAGATTACGTCTAATTCCAGAAGCTTCTATTGAGATTTATGATGTAGCAAAAATACTTTGAGGTCTAAGCCACATTATGGGAGATGGTTAAGAATATATGCAAAAAAAAAAAAAAGATAAAAAGATAGAATAATGAGATTTTTTCTCTCTCTCTCTTGGAAGCTGGAATAAAAACACAAACCTTGTATTAGGTCAGTTCTATATTTGAAAGAAACCCCTTTTGAATTTTTCACAAAGACCTTAATCAATATTTATTGCTTGACACAGAAAACAACGAAGCCAGCCCTCTTACCTTCCGTGCAGTATCGACCTACATATCCAGTTTTGGAGCAGTCACAGTAGACTTCTCCATCTGCCAGCGAGCAGATCCCACCGTTCTCGCAGGGGTTCTCCGTGCAAAGGCCCATCATCTCCAGACGAACCTTCTGGCTATTGACCAACGAGGGCAACTTACTCCCGTAACTGAGGTTGGTGATAATCCCTTTGAACGGCGGAAGCTCGCGGACCGAGGGCAGGGTGATGGCGGCCGTGCGGATATCCCTCGGAAGCCCCCCGAGAAAGAGGTCACTGACGATCTTCATGAACTGCCGCTGGGGGCGCACCTCGCCCGTCTTGCTCTGACCATCCACGGCCAAGCCGGTCCACAGGTTCTCCCTGTTGATGGCGGCGAAGTGCCAGCGGCTGTCGTTGACCGGCTTGTCCGAGGTTATGGTGGTCTCGGCGCAGTCGATGCTGACGTGGAGCTGGAGCTTGCCCTCGGACAGGGCGAGCAGCAGGAAGTCGCAGTATCCGCCGTCGTCGAAGTAGAGCAGCAGGCCGTCCGATTGCGAGGTCTTGAACTGAAATGTCAGGTCACCCCTGGAGCTGGCATCCCAGCGCACGTAGCGAGCCCACTGGCCTTGAGAACCAGTAAACTCCAAGCCTGTGCTCAGGCTCAGCAGGGTACTTAGTAGCAGACAAAAAGGCCCAGGAAGGCTGTTGGGATTCATCGTAGAAAAACCAAAGGGTGTCGAAAAGAAGGGTTGGAATTTAGGGATAGATCCTCAAAGTGATGGAACCATTTGGTTACGGTTTAGCTCCAGCGTTTACCTGCTGACTCTTATATTCCACATAGGTTACTTAAAGATTCTTTGCTTTAAGGTCTAATGTTGATAACAGATTGAATCTTGATCTTGTCCAGCCAAGTCTAAGTTGGGATATATGTATAAAAAATGGTGAAAGTGCGATGATGATGTCGGTGATTCAGAGCTGCGTCTGATGATCTAGGGTTAGGCCTTTGAACCGACTTCCTGGTTTGAAGCATGTAACAATCGGTGTTGGCCCAGTTTCACGCCCCATGATTTGGTAGTCAGCTTTAAAAACAACTTGGACAGACCTGGTGGGGGGAAAAAATAGCGTATTAATACATTTCTTTGAGCAGAACTCTATCATCTTGCAACAGACTATTCCCAGATGAATGGATGTCTAATTTATGCAACACATAGATCATTTGTAATGCATACTGGGAGTTTTGATTCAGCTCTAAAGTACATAGTCATAATAAAAGTCGCATTTAGCGGAATCGAAGCAAAAATCATCCCTTTGGGCTAGACAGACAAGATACTTCAAACCCCATCCAATGCAAATCTGACGTTTTGATCCCTACAAGCAACTAAACACCCACTAATAACACCCATAAAGATCTCATGAGCTTTTCTCGCAAGGTGCCATGTCTTCCAAATGCTCTCTTCAACTGAAAATCATCTTGGCGGTTTCAGCTTGAGCCGAGATCCGATTTCTCGATTAACTTATCCATGAGTGATGCAAACAAACAAATTAATCTCGGAGACCGCTGCTGTTGACTTCCTGACCACTGGAAAGCCCACTGAGCCGAAGCCGAACATTCGTTCACCTTCGAATGTTAGGCTGCTATCTGCAAGGGGCTGCTGGGATTCTGATTAGTATGACTAATTATCCACCGCCACTCTTTCTCTCTCCATTTCTCCAATTTGCATGCCTTTGAGGGATTACAGCTGCAAACACAGATCCAGAAAGATGTAAGGATGGGTCGGGGTGGGTGGGGGGACATTTCATGTTTGAATCCCACTTGTTCTCTTGGTAAATAGATATCTAAATGGTTTCTATCACCGAGGAAGACTGTCAAAGCATATCAACTAGGAAACCATCTTCGCTTGCTGCAGCTCCTCTTATACACTTTTGTTTAATTTTGCTCACCAGAGCTACAAATGATGTACAAGGTGAAACCTTATATGTGTGTGTACTCTTCCAGCCCTTTGCCCTTGCAATTGTTTTGGCAGTGGGCTGCCAACCAGACAAATGCATTGTCCAATCATGACAGCAGCACAGAACCAGGAAACACAATAGGCCCTTTAACCACCTGCCCTGAATAGTTAATCTTGCTGCAGCAGGCGAGCTATTGAATTCAGGTAACCGATACCTATGTTAATGCACCGCATGTGTGCTCGCATGTGTGTGTCCTAGTGCAGCTCTGTCTCTGACAACACCGGGTTGCCTAAATGGATGATTGTCTTTGTCTTAAAAAGAGATTTGATGAGAGGTTAAAAGGTTCTGCTTGGAAAAATAACCCTCAACACTGCCGTGTGAGTCTGGCCCAGTATAAGGACAAGGCCTGGATGGAGTACGTGGGTATGGGATGGGAGGGTTAGATGCTAGGTCTCTTGAATAGGCAAAGTCGTATGATATCTGAGATGGCAGTTTGGTATACCAACAAGCCAAGCCTCTATTCAATCAACATGACTCAATGTGTGTAATACCTGACTGGGTTATCAGATATCCCTGAACGCCATCGATTTACGGAGAACGCCTACATTGCCATTGTGTGGTATTTGTCTTCTTTTAACTTGAGCACGGAAGATTTGCTTGTGAAGATTTGCCCTCCCTAAAATTATTCATATTTTGTCACATTATATGAACAAACTTTAATATTTGAATTCTACATTTGAAACCCCAGTAGTTTGAGTTTTGAAATTGTAAAATAAACTCTAGAAATATCTGATACAAATTTGTATTTAGCCCCTTTAGTCAATGTATAGAACCACATTTTGTTGCAACTTTGGCAGTAAATCTTTTGGAGTTGAATCTGTCAACTGTCCAGAGCATGAAGCTGCCATTTCCATGTTTCATCATGGTGGAAGCTGTGGTCCTGTGGATTTCTTTCACCTTTAGGCTAGGGTAGTTCTATTTGAACTGAGTGCAAGAAAAATGTGGAGTTTAGCGACTGTCTTTCCATTACAAATGAGAGAAAAACGTTGATAACATTAAAAATACACAATTTTGCAATTGTAGTGTAAATATCCATGCAAATGTGAATAAGTTAGTATTTAAAAAGCATCATGTGCCATCATCCTCTGATCACTTCCTGTCATCATCCTCTTCCTCTTTTCTGCCAGTAGTAACATCTGGTTGTTGATCATGTGACTCGTGATGGAAAAAAAGTATTTCCCATTGAAGTTTTGTGTGAAATACCCAAATGTTGATATACCCGAAAAAAGCACCTCATTCCAGGGCAAGAACTTTTTCATGAAGAACTTTTTTCAAAATTGTCTTTTTTCTACTAAGCTAGTTTATTTTAGTAATTTCAATTTACGCAACTATATATATATATATATGGTCAATGGAAATGCGGTTAATTACTGTTGATTTCTGAAAACAATAGGTTGCTTTGGATTGAATTTGAGAGTACCAGAGTAAAGGAGATGAATACATGACTGAAAAGAACTGTTTAACTTCCACTTCCTAACAATGTTTTACTTTTCATTGATCCAAATTAAATACATTGAGTCTTTGTGAACATAATATTAAAAAATGTAGAGAAGTTCAAGGATATCAACATTTTTTTTTTTGAAAGCTAACCATTTAATGCTTGTACCTACGGTATTTTGCAACTGGCTTTTTAATTTAACTAAATAAATAAAAAAAGTGCAAGCCTGTTGGCAAACCTGTAGGCTAAGACAAACAAGCCTTGATGTGGTTACACACCAATTAAATATGACATATTTTACTGACACTCTTCCAGGGTTTTTATGAAAGATGCCCTTTGGCTAACCTCATCACTGCAGAGGGCAGAAATTAGCTGTTGGAAGAATTTTTTTTTTCATGTAATTTAATAAGAGGAATGCATTCCCAATGAGACAGAAACGTGATTTTGTCCCCTTCTCCGTCTTTCTCCTTGCTCCATTTCTCAGTGCGCTGGCATTGCTGTCCTTTTTGTCATGCTCAATTCTCTATGACGGGGGCCGGTTTGTCACAACTCTGTTAGCATAAGAACATATTTTCCTAGATATACACATTGAATTATTAAATAGCACAAGGATATGAGATGACCTGCATGGGTACTGTCACACACGGGCAATAAATGATGCATTGGAACTGCAGCAGATTTATTGACATGTTTTGTAATGCAGTCGAGTCTCCCCCGACGCAAAGGAGACCACCCCCACTGCCTGCTCCTACTTCCCCCTGTTTCTCACTGAACTTCCCGTCTATCACAAGCGTCAGCCTGGAGCGACGATTTAATCCGACATCAGTCACAGCAGACACGAGTGTGCGACACTAGGAGCGGGTCCGAACCCGTTGGTCTACTGGTTGGACAAAGCAAGAGAGAACACTATGATAAAAGTGGAGCATAACTAAAGGCTAATAGTTACGTGTTGGACCTGCTAAATCAAAAATACGTGGTACAAATAAGACAAAAGAGCAACGTTTTATTTGGGGGTTACTCTTTAACAGTCATGTCCCACTTTACCTGTTTATCTATTTGTTTTGTTCACTTTATCTGGGGTTTTCCCTTTTCTTTTAATGAAAAAAAGACTGAACAAAAGCATTGTTAAAAGAACAGATTATTTTCTTTTATTTTAGTACATAGTACTCACACGAACTTTGTGAGTACTATGATTAGCTAATTGCTAAGCTAATGTTAGCATCTTCGACAAAGCTTCCAAATGAAGTGAAAATGAAATAATTGTTCAAAAAGACGTGTGATGATAACACGTCCATGTCATGAGAAGAGGTAGAGAAATTGAATTCACGAGAACAAGACAAGATTTTAGAATTATGTTGCACAAAACTGAAATTCCTAATTTGTTTTCACGACTTGCGTAAATGTCTCACAAACCATAAAGTGTTTTAAAAGAACCAACAATAAGTTTAAAATAATTTCATCTAGATTTGACCGATTTATGACATTTTTACACTTTTCTGATTATATCAATTTATATTCTTGCTTCAATGTTTCTTTTAATTCTGATTGGTTTGATTAGTTTAGGTAGCTGTCTAGGTTTTCAACAAGAAATGATCAACTACATCATAATCAAAAATAGTTAAATATTCCATAGTTAAGTAAGAAACTTAGGGTTTGCCAGTTCACATTTAAATGCTGTTTAGGCTTCTTTCATGCTATTATCTAGTTGTAATGATTTGACTAGGTCACTCAGAAGGGAAACTCAATAACTACTTCCTATCGTCAATCAAAATAAAAGTCTCAAGCACGACACAACAGAAAACCTTCTTCATATTTGGAACTTACTTAATTTACCAGACTGATGGCAACTGGATGTGAGACAGACTTTGCTTTGCTTTGATATCGCGAGATCTCGTGGTACACGTGGCCTAGACTGCGTCGTTCCAAGTTTAAATTTCCCAAAACAGAAATTCTCAGAGTTTGCGAATTGTAAAATATTCATTTTGTTACGGGAAACGCAATTTTCTTTACTTTGGCACCGTGTGAGAACCGTGTTGGTTGTCACTCATTTTCCTTTCATTGAAATATAAATAAATAAATAAATAAATAAATAATACCATGTCAAGTATAATAATACTATGTCAAGTAATACTTAGTCAACCCCATTCCAACGTCTAATGGAAACTTTAAAGTATCTGGTCCGAACAAAGTAATATTTTTCGATTCAATTAAGATGCACCGCCAAATACATCTTGTCAATTTGTGACAACCAGCCCCACTGAAAGGTGGATAGCGAATGGCATTTTTTAACAGACTGATTTTTGAAAGCTTTACCCAGTTTGTTTAATTTTATTTATTTTTTTAAAAGGCATAGTCTTTTTTCACCCCCAAAATAGTTAAAATCATAACTCTTCTTGATCTCGTGCACCTAATGTAGAGTCTCGAGCTAGATAAATCGTCTAACCTCTGTAAATAAGGATGAATGTCGAGAATGAATATGGATAAGAGGTCATCATTACCTTTACAGGAAGCTCAGAACCAATTAGATGGATTAGCCAACACCGGAACAAGGCAAATACAGTTTTTCCCCCCCTGTCCGATAAAGGATGCACCATTTAAATTCCAATAAAATGCGCCAAAGGAAAAAAAAAAAAACTTAATAGGACAAAAAAAAACCCAGAAGCCCTGCACCGATCACGAAGATTTTTTTTCCACCAGCTTTCCCTCGGCTCCTCGCACGGTGGCAGCCTGACCGCCGCTCCAAACACTGCGGGAGGCACGATTTAGCTCTGTGAATTTAGATGCGAAATTCCAATAAGAGATTATAGTCACTGGACCCCATTTCCAAATCAACTCCAGTCGATTTCTGATGTATTCATGTCAGAGCAGCAACGATTCAGTCAGCTGAAACTTTCCGCCTCGATCGCTTTCCTTACCACTCACCATGAAACGACTCCTGTTAGAGGATTTCTAGTCAAATCAAGCTGTATTTGGAGGCGAAACTGTAGATATCAAACTATGACCCAAAGCTTTCTCTTACTGCGCCTAAATCCGCATCTCAGCCCCGCACTCAGTCCAAATGCCATATGCGGGGGGAAACTTCACTATTTGACAACACAGCTTAATACATCTACGCTGACATTTAATTTTATTTAAAAGAAATACGAGTGTCCATTAGAAAATAAAATAAAATAAAATTTTCTTACCGCTTTCGACTCCGGACGGATGAAGTCCGAGTGTAAAACGAAACAAATAAATAAATAAATAAATAAATAAAATCAGATTCTTCCACAACAGAATTCCATTCGCTTATATATATATATATATATATATATATATATATATATTCCCCTCTTCCCCAGTAAAAAAAAAGGTTCAGATGCTCTTGATTAGGCAGTGATTGTAAGAGTGAGGCGCGGTGGAAGTGAGGGCTGAGGGGGAGAAAAAAAAACGGGCAGCGGTCCTCCTCTCTCCTCTCCTCCGGCTCAGTGAACGCGCATCGCTCCGCTCGGCTCACTCAGCGCTGTGCTGCCGACGGGCCCCAGGATTTCTCCCACACTGACCCGCCTTCTTCCACAGCACTCAGCACGACGGGGAGAGGGAGGGAGAAAGAGTGGTGGAGGGGGATGGGGGGGATCACTCCATTTGTAGAGACAACACAGGAAGTTACCCCTCCTCAAGGCAAATTAGCAAAAAAAAAAAAAAAAAAAAAAAAAAAAGAAAAAAAAGAGGAAAAACCCCCCCAAAAAAAAAATAGATTT
>NW_015113499.1:207330-236519 GCF_001443285.1 Poecilia latipinna
CCCTTTGAAAAAAAAACAAAGGAATTCTCCCCCCCCAAAGAAAAAAAAAAAAAAAAAAAAAAAAAAAAAAAAAAAAACAAAGAAAAAAAAGAGAGAAAACCCCCCCAACAAAAACATAGACTTTTGGTCTATCCAACCCATGTGTTCGAGGAGTATTCGTGCTGAGTTTGGAAGGAGCGGGACATGTAGAAATTTCACTTATAGAGAGAGCCGGTTCAGATGGATCCGGCCCCGGTCAGAGCAGGAAATGGTTCCTCATGCTGCAGTTTCCACACAGGAGGAACGTCTCGTGTCACAGCAGCTCTGATTCATTGTTGCTGTCCGTGGTGCTGAAAGCTTGTCAGGGCGCTTGGAGGGAGAGAAGGGGAGCATGCAGGGGAGACGGAGGAGAAACCAAGACCTTGATGTTCATACTTTATTAATCGTCACAGCACCTGGGAATCTTGCGTTTAGTCTTGTGTAGAGATGTATAAAAATATATATATAAAAAACAAATCAGCTATCTTTTTACAACTGGGTTACAATGATTATCACCTCTGAGGCTGTAATCAGGGCTTGTGTATTAAATTATGTTTTTTTTTTTAACAGTTGTATTCAGATTCGTCTTGGTTTGCTGTTAACTTGAGGAGGGGATGCTGCTCCCCGGAGAGCGCATGAACCCAGGTGTAGCCAATAAAGCTAATGATCCAGAATGTTCTCTGCCATTATGCCTTCTTTACCCTGCAAGCATTGTTGTTCAATAAGAAAGCAAAACTAGAAACATGTGCGAGCCACGAGTACCATCACTCAAACATCTGTTTTCAAGGTACATTTCTAAACCTATTCATGTTTTTACTCAGTTTTTTTTTTATCAATGTGTGTGTACAGCTCAAAACTGTGTGCAACTGTGAAGTCGAATGAGAATTATATGCGATTTTCAGATTCACAAACAAACATTTTTTCCGTTCTTTTGAAAAAATCTGAAAAGTGCGGTGTGCACGTGTTTACTCTAATGTCCTAAAAATGGCATTTTTGAGGCGTACGTCATTTAATGTCAGTGTAAACCTAAACCGCTCTGTTGCAGTGGTCTCAAATTTCATAAATGACGACAAAAAAATAAAAAAATAAAAAAATAATAATTAAGAGCAAAGGCTATCCCAACATGACACGTTGATGGTACAACAGGAAAGTTGGTTAGGGTTGATGGGAAAACTCCAACAAATTTTTTTTCAGTAGAAAAAAAAATGTAAATCCACTTTTTCGTTCAGTCCAATTGAGGCTTAAGCTACTTTGCAAAGAACAACAAAAATACATTTTGAGATCTAAATGCATCATGCTGAAAGAAACAAACTCCAAAAGGCTCATATTGTAACTTCAGTGAATAATAGTTGAACAAAGTATTTGGCTAAGGGAGGCTAATATAAACTTTGATACCGTTTTCAGATTCTTATTTAGGAAAAGCAACAAAAACCAAGTAATAGAAGATATTGATTTTAAAGGTTGTCATGAGGTTGGGGAGAAAAAAATACATCAAGTGGTTTGAATACTTTAGGGCACCAAGGAAAGGATTTGAATAAATCAAAAATTATTGTTTTTCCAACAAGATCTCAGCTGCATTGCAAAGCGAGAACTCAATGTTACACCATTACCAACAGATCGAGTTCAAACAGCAGTTGAACAAAGAGCTAAATCTGGAGGTGTGTGGAGTCTCATTGTTTTGGCACCAGCTCAAATCCAAGTGTTTGCATCGAGAGTGGCTTGATGCTCTGCAGTAATGGAGGGAGACGAGTGGAGCAGAACAGGAAGGGTCAGAATCGGAGAATATTGTAGGATGATCTGAAAATTTTAAGAAGGGTGATGTCTGAAATATATATTTTTTGACGTGTGTGCGTGTGTTCTGCTTTTCCAGTATGAACTGTTAATTACAGTTTCAGATTTTCACTTATGTAAAAGTAGATCAAATTAAGTCCTACTCAGAGGCATACATTCGTTTAAGCTCTTCTTAAATTACGCAGGTATTTTTTCTTTTATTTTTTCTAAAGGCATCTGATGATGAATACCACGCAAATTATTTATGGTCTAAAATTTTACCTCAGATAGGAGAGCGATGGAAACCATGAGGTTTTATGGGCTGAAAGAGCTTCAGTTGTTCCTGCATCGTTGCCGTTTTTCCATATTTCACCTCTGTGGCCGTTTGTGGCTTATTCTAGGTGTGGCTGGGGCCCTGCTGGGGCCCTGCTGGGGACCAGAAAGTCGGAGGGAAGATGAGGAAAAGCAACTAAATTGAATCCATTACATTTTGAAATCATTTCTTTACACAGTATGATTTTTTTTTTTTGAGTCAATATTCCAAAAATATAAGTTAAAGTAAGTTTGACAAGTTGATTTGCTCCACATGCTAACATAGCAAGTGGAAAATAGAAATGTTTTTGATCAGATATAGATCGCTCCTGTATTGACCCTTTAACAACATTTCACAAGCGCTTCACAGAGAAGTAGCTCATATAATGAGCTCAGCAGATGTGCAGTTCCACCAGGAGTTTGCTAATTGCTACTGGCTAGTTTGTAGGAGTGGAGGCGTTGTGAGGGGTGGTGCACCCTGTGAGAGAGGAAGTTCGGAAACTGCAGCTCCGTGGAGAAGTTTTGTCTTCCAAAGTGGAGCTCGCGTCACCAAATGTTTTTGCACAGCTCAATGGTTGCCATGGGAGATTAAAGGGTTTCTCAAACATGCGTGAAAGAATCAAGGCAACACTCCGGGTATGTTTTTGATGAGAGAGCAACATCGTAACATGATGTAAAACCAAAAAAAAAAGTCTATTTTGCGTAGTGCTGCCCTTTTAAAAATGTATTAAGAGTGTATGTACGCTACTCTGCTTGCTTCATCGGTAAGCCAATGTGGTGACATGCCGCTGCTCACCCATCATGCCATCGCTAACCAGCTCCTCTGCCTGTCTTGTGCTTTCCCGTGCTTACCCGTCTGCCCTCACCTTGCCCAAGCAGACTAAGATCTGTCGCTTCAGGCATGATGGGTCCTATACGGAACAACTCGCTATGCACCAATCTGAGGCCGGATTAGCTCCTTGAAAGAGTCGAGTAAATCTGGAAGGATTGAATTGAATTTAAATGCTACTTAAAACACGCTTTTTAAACCAGCCCATTGTCATTCCAAAGAGTTTTTTTTTTTTTTTGTGGAAAATCTGTTTTCCCCTGCGAACCGATGCATGTGGAATACATCAGTTTATCCGTCCTCACATCTCCCGCCTGTGTAAAGATCAGACCATTTAGACGCAGCGTGAGGCGTCTGTGATGTTTTAAAAGACAAGGACTTTGTCGAGACCTTGAAACACTTCGCCGGGGAAGGTGAATTAGAACCGCGTGATGAACCATTTGGAACGAGGCACCGGGGTGTGAGGAGTGGGCGACTCGAATAAAACAATTCCCCGCAACTGCTGTGGGAAAAAAACATAGAAAAAATAAAAGAAAATATCGGGGCCATTTGTTACTTTGAATAGAGCTACGGGGTTGAAGCAACATCTGGGCCGCTTGGGTTGCCCTGCTGTTGTTGCTGCAACGCTGACCTGGATAGGAGTTTAAAAAAAGAAGCGACGAGGATTAGAGTAGAAAAGATGGGTGACCAGTTTCTTGCTTTACGGCAATGAAAATGGCTTAATGGAAGATTTCTTTCGCAGTGCTCTGCAAACAGGTTGAGCAATGCCTCGTTTATTTTTTCAAGGATATTTCTTTCAACTTTTTGAAAGACTTTCCAGGTTTATCTTTTGAAATTGGATGCTTTTTGCTCGTCGGGTAAAAACAGTCACTTCTGACGAAACCTCTTTTAGTGGTTTTAGTGAAAAGAAAAAATATACTATTGTTGCCACATTGAGGCAAAAATCAGATTTTTTTTCCATCACCTAAAGATACAACCTCCATATATAGATAAATTTCAGATAGTTTGTTAGCCCTGAAACATATTTGTCCTCCATACTCATTTCTTGAAGCACAAACTTTAAACATCCCCAATATTTATTATTTATTCATTCTTCTACAAAAAAATTCCCTTCTCACCCTCCGTGGGTGGTCTCTCTCTCTCATCCCCTGAGCTCGGGTAATATCTATACATATATTTCACAAGTATATAATTTGTTTTCCTAGAACAGAATATAATACGAAACTAACTTCATGATTAAAAAATGAGAGTTAAACTAACTCTAATGAGCCTTGGGTCATATCATTTATTAACACTATTCCATTAAGATATTACAAAATTCAATAAGTAGTCTTCAAACAGCTTTGTCTTTAAAAAAAAAAAAAATTATAATAATAAAAAGAAAAATCAGTCACATCATGACAGGGAAGCTTTTACATCATCTACTGGTGGCATCCAGGAGTTTGATGTTAAAGATCATTTAGTGATCTATTAACCAGCTTCGAGGAGCTAATTAAATCAGAGCTGTGATAAGGTTATTAACAGGAAGACTGAAACACAAAGCGGAGTAAGCCAGGTTTTGAGGTAGAAAAGGGAAGATGTAACCCCTCTCTTTTATTTTATACAGCTGCACCAACCCAAGCTTGATCATTACTGGCTGTTGGTGAGCATCTGCAGCAGTCAGTGAGAGAGAGATTGATTATTCAGTAATCAGTCCATCACAGAAACATAAAAAAGACAAACATCTGCAGAGAAACAGAATGTTAAACGGCAATTTAGAACTAGATTGAGTACTGTGGATGTTTTTTGGACTGTTGGGTGAAGTTGGAGCCAAGGCCATAGGTCACTATAGTGACCTGTAACAACCGGATGGATGAATGAATGGATGGATGAATGAATGAATGAATGAATGAATGAATGAATGAATGAATGAATGAATGAATGAACGAACGGACGGACGGACGGACGGACGGACGGATGGAGTTCCTTGCTTAAAAATTTCAACCCTCCTTTCTGCCGAACAAAAACGGATTATAAATGACTAATAACCCTTTGATAAGACTTCAAACTGAATTCAAGAGAAGCCTCTGGTTTACTTGAACAACTCCCCAGTTATTTGTTCTGTGATTAACAACTGTTGCAATATTAACCAGGTTTTGCATAAATACGGCACAAATCAAAATAAATAAATAAATAGATCCATTATAGATGAGGTGTTTTTCTGCTGCCTTCTTCATGTGTTGTGTACCAAGTCGTCATATAGAGAAAAAGAGAAGGTGTTTTGTTTTCCTGAAAAGTGCTTCCTCTTCTAGGTAGTTGTAATTTTCACTTTTCAGGACAAAGAACAAAGTTCCACTGCTCGTCCTGTAAAGCTGTTTTGCTGGATCGACGGACTCATGACCCGCCTTCGTCTAACAATAAGACGTTTGATTCTTCTTTGACTTCTCTGCTCTCAATAGTCGTAACCAAAGATCAAAGACTCAGCAGATGAGCTGCGGACCGCAGACATATGTTACCATTTCCCATCATTGTTGGGCGTGTGTTTGTGGTGTGTGTGGCCTTGTATCTGATACATTGTAAGAACCATTTTGCTAACATCTAGACTTTGGGCCCCATATGGGGACAAACTGCTCCTTATGGGACCCAAAGCCGGGTCCCTCTAAGAAGAAGTGCTGTTTTTGGGCCAGGGCTTAGGTTTAGGACTAAGGTGTGAATTGAGTTTAGGGTCAGGCATGTATTGGTCAGGGTTAGGGTTAGAGTCAGTGTTAAATTGTAGAAATGAATGAAAAGACATGATGAAAATAGATAGCCTTATATCATTAATTAAAACAGCTACTGGGGTATAAAGGAGATGCTGTTCCCAATAAAAACACACAGATCCCCCGAGTTTCTGTGAGTATATGAGTCTGGTGGCGCCGCACCAGAAAGCACTGAAGAAAACAACTGAGTGCATCTTCCTTCTTCACAAAATGCAAACAAAAACAGAGTAGCATCAGATTAGCTTTTGTTTTTCGTAGGAGACATTGAACCATTTCTCCCTCTGGTGATAGACTCTCGCATCTGTTTTGATTGTATTTACCCAAAATGCCGTGCGATGTCGTTAGCTTCCTGCTTTTGCAGTGGTCTCTGGTCTGCTTGCATCTACACATGCATTCGAACAGCATCAGAGTTCACTTGAATTGAACTGAGACTTCGGTTTTTAGGCGGACCAGAGTTTTAGCACGATCCCAAAACGAACCAAATTTTCTAGGCGAACGGACAAAAGTTCAACTAAAGCGGACTAAACAGGGCTGGTGTGAATGCACCCTTATAGTAGGTTCTTCTAACACATGAATATGCTTTGATCTAAAGCCATCAGCTGTAGCTATGGTTGTATGGTTGGGGTTATTGCTCCGCAGGAAGCAGTAGTAGGTCTTTTCCAACCCTTAAAGGTTTCTCTTCTGGTTTTTCTCTGTATTTAGCTTCCATCATCTCCTCATCAGATTTGATCAGCTATAAATAAAGTCACACAACACCTATATGTGGAAAGATACCTCTTTTTAAAAAGCCTGGCATCAGTGCAAAGTGATTGGTGGAAGGGTTTATCAAAAGTGGCTGTAGAAAGCCATCCATTGCTTGTCTGCTTGTTAGGAGGCATCGGCCTGACTGAAAAGGTCTTACAGCTGACATCTTCAGAAAAATGAATGATACATTGTTTTAATTGTCGGCTATCTTTTCTGGCTGTACCTTGATCTTTACCAGCACCAATTTCACAGCTGTGTGTTTTTTAAGGTATAAAAATATCATTTGTACAACTGCAGGTGCGAACAACATATTCCGACGAGGCTCCTGCAAGCGGGTGCCACCTGCCATGGTGGTGTCAATAATCCATGAGGATCCTAATAATGCATCATTGTTTGCCACCCACTCACTAAAGGTCACATGTGTTTTCTCTCTCTTTCTCTCTCTGCCTCAACACACACACACACACGCACACACACACATCCAGACAATGATGCCCATTGATCCTAATTGCGCTCATATTTATAGCAAATCCCTGCCATCTGAATGCCTGCTTGGCTGGTCACCGAAACGACTGTTAGCGGGTCATCGTGATTACACCGTCAAGGACATCTATTAGGGTCCAATTTGGCCGGGTCGGGTCGTCGAACGGGCTCGGCTCGCCTCCATAATGGGTATTCATTTATCTCCCGTTGTTTGGGAACCGTTGCGTGCGAGCTCCACGGCTTTGGTGCTAAGCAGGATGAATGTGATATTTAGATCAATAGTTCCAGCTTACGGAGAAAAATGTGACGGTATACAGATGATAAGAGGGTGATATTTCATTGTAAATGTCAGCGTAATGTAGCCATCGGCTGCCCAGGGTGGGTGTGTGGGGGGGAGTGGGTACAGACTCCAGACAAAATAGACTATGTGCATATGCTCCAACAACTGGCTTTAGACTCGACAGTTTTACTGTATATGCAACGTGAGGGCACTTCATCTATGAGCCCATTTCACAGAGAGGAGAATCTATTTGAATAATGAGGAAAAGCACCTGCCAGGCTCTGTTATCCTGACTCATGAACTATCGTCCCAACACCTCCGTACGTCTGAAGGGGAAAACAGAGAGAAACAAAGAGTCCAAGAGTGTAGTCACCGCACTGCAGGCTACCTGCATGTTATTTTAAACACATACCTTCAAGCCTGAATAGACAAGCAGACACAAACCAGAGAGGCGTTGCTGCCACAACGCTTCATCAATCACCGGACACAAAACCACGAGACCACGCTGCCCCCGAGAACGAAGCCGTTGTCCTTTCCTTATCCTGTGAGAGATCGTTGAGTTCACAAATATCCACCATGCGTTAGAGGTTTTTGCGATTTTTTTCTGGTACCCCACAAGATTCTTCTTTTTGTTTGTCCCCAACAGCAGCACTTTGTTCAGAAAGTAAAGCCCATTTATTGCATCACATCCACCAAAAATAGTATAAAAGAATTCATATCAAAAAATGGACCAAGAATCTAGATGACTGGAAGGCTGGAGCAAGAGGCTAAAGCTTTTTTTTTTTTTTTTTTTTAAGTAAAGTGCTTTGTCAGAACCTCTCTAGTCTTCTAGTATTTCTATGGAAGTTGCAATGAAATTAAAAAACATCAATAAGCTTTCAAATACAAGTCACTTGCGCATTTCAGAAATTTGAAAACCGAAAAGGTTAGAGTTGTACAAAACGCAGACGGCCTACTGTTGCCGACTCCTCAAGCAATAATTTCTCAAAGAGACCAATTTATATTCCATCTAAACCGTGAGAAAATGTCTCTGAAAAGAGACGGTTAAAAGACATCCATATAAAGACAGGCAGTGATGCATTAGTGATGTTGAAGGGTGCCTGGAGTTGATCAAAGGGCTTTTACCTGGTCTAACGTTTCGATGTTTTAGTTCAGACTAGATTTGGAAGGGACCTGTGTGTTAAGTAAAACTGAAAACACATTTTTCTAACGCTAAAGGAGTACAAGGACTGGCTAGTCTTACATAGCCATAAAAAAAAATAAATGAAAAAGATTTCCTCTAGTGTTTGGAATGAAAGGGCAGCAGCCGATTGAGCTGCAGCAAAAGGGATCAATGGAGGTTTTTATATCTTATTGAATGCTTTTACATATTGTGAAGGTACACCCAACGCATTAAGATATTTTTATTGGGTTTTTATGTGATGGAGCAATACAAAAACAACACACAGTTTTGTAATAGATAGAAAGTATAGTGAAAACACCTTCCCCACCAGGACAAATGGTGGTGGCAGCATCATGCTGTGGGATGGGAAGATGGATGGAGTTAAAGAATGGAAGATCTCAGAGAAAAACAAACACCATGAAAGACTGTAAAAGATTCAAGACCGATCTCATCCCATCTCCAAACATGCAGATTGAGCGACAGTACTCCTACCAAAGCATGTTAACGTGCTGGAACGGCCCAGTCAAAGTCTGTGGCATAACTCAAAAACTCACCGATGTTCAAAAGGGAACAAAATAAAAAATGCTCTAGTCATACCAAACTATTTTTTTATTATCATTTTGTAAAACTACTTGATGATCACGTGTCATTTTAACGTCCAAGACGTTCGGCCGTAACTTGCATTGTGTTGGTTTATCGCATAAAAGCGAAATAAGAGTTTAAATGGTACAAATTACATATTGCAGTCACTGTAATGCTAGATGACTCCTCACCGTGGGGTATAAACCTCGGTTTAGTCGCATTTACCGGCTCTGCAATCCGGACAGGTAAAACGGTTCGGCGGGACAAACCCTGCCACCTGGCAGGGCCACCTGCGATCCGCCGACAGAGAACGTTTCAGACTCTCGCCAGATGGTTGTGTGAGGAGAGATCACACACAAAGGAGAGAACAAAAAAAAAAAAAAAAAACCTCACACACACACGCTCACTCACTCGTAAACACACGCAGCCGTTTACGGTTTCCTTAAACAAATAATTTATGCGAGCCAGGTGCGCTGCAGCTCTTTGGTCTTGGACACAGACATAGAAATGGATCCTCCTCATGTTCCGTCGTGTGACATTGTGAAAGTCAAAGACTTTTTTATTTATTTATTTTATTTTTTTTTTTGCACTTGACATGTAATATACAAGTCTTGGCGTTATTTTAAAGTTTAAAGAAGTGCGCTTCGTACAGGATGGAGCGTTGCGTTTTGTGTGCATATCGCTCAAAGTTTAAGTCTGGAGTCGTCTGCGGACCCATCTGTCTTCCCACCCACCTGCTTGTGGACAGACTGGAACATTTCCTACGAGAACAAAAAAACAAAAAACAAAAAACAAAAAAACAGACAAAGACCTGGCTCCAGATTCTGAATAAGGAGCATGACAAAGAGCAGGAAAAAAAAAAAAGACATCAGACACAGAAATCCACAATGAGGCTCCTCAAACTACTTGAGAGACTCAGTGGGTGAAACAAAAGCGTGTGCTAAGGGACAAACAAGATGATGAAAGCTTGGTGGAGGTTTGAAAAAGATGACACATTTCTTTCATTTCGGAGTGAAAGCCTGCTTGTCAAAGCAAATACAATACCTCTGGATTACCAATCACTTTTCCTTTTGTCCTCGCTGTGACTCTTCTTTCAGTCGTATGGCACATATAAGTCTTGTGGACGTTTCTTTATTTTTTAAAGTATCTGCCACCGCTGTGCATCCTCAAGGGGGGAAGGGGAGACATTTGGTTTTCAGGACTCCTCAGATAAAAGTAGATAACAACAGGCACGTTTTACAGAAATCGGTAAAGTATTCAAAGCTTTCCGACTTTTCAGTAATATCAAGTGTTTTTGTGACAGATAAGCACAATACAGTCAATAAGACAGCAGAAAAAGAGGCTTGTATCATTTCATTTTGTCTTACGTTATTAGATGTTTTTAATTTGAAGAACTGTGACATTTGTTTAAAAAAAATGCAATAGAAATAAAGTATTTCTTTTTCATTATTAACTGAATTGGAAGGAAATTGATGTGAAGCGCTGTTTCAATCTGATATCTCCGATTAAAATCAAGTGCATATGGAAAGAAGCACTCCACAACAACCTGAAAACACTGTCTCCATGGCAACGAGAGGGACATATGGTGGTGCCAGCATTATGCTGTGGGGATGACTTTCTAGAGAAATTTCAAGAGAACTACGATCCAAAAACATGCAGTTAGAGCCACAATGCAATGTTTTAGTTAAGGCATTTTGTTTTGTTAGAATGGCCTAGTCAAAGTCCAGACAAATTAAAATTTGAGCAAGTCTTGCTTTTTCATGGGCAGTCTCTCTCCTGACTGTCTCTCCTGACTGAGTCATTTTTGCAAAGATTTGTGGTTGAAACGGTTCAACAAACGCTTGAATGAAATCAAAAGTTTGTGACAAAAAGGAGAATTTACTCAGCTTCCAGTCTTCAGGCGTTTTCACCAGAGAAAGCAGCCTCTTTTCAAACAAAAGAGCAGTTCATTCATACCTTCTACCGTCCGGGGCGATTCCTCCTGTAATGCAAGTTTGAGCAGTCACTTCGACCCGGTGCGAGACAACTCCTATTATTTCCTCATTGCGCTGACAGATGATTCCTGGACGCCACGATAAGAGGGGGGATGAAGAAACCCATATGGCAGAGGGAGAGAAAGAGATAAAAACATAAGAGAGGGATAAAGTGCCGGGCACTAATGTTTGCTTTCAGATCTGAAATAAAGCTGCTGTGTGGAAAATAGAGGAGAGATCAATCACCGCGCAGAGAGCGGTGGTTAGCGTTCTGGGTCCGAGCGGGTGATTTGTCTACGGGCCGTAATAGAATTGGACGTTCATGCAGGAATGCTTATGAATATGGAACCAGGCAGTGGCTTTGAAAATTGAGCAGCTCAGGATGAAGAGCTTTGGTAAGCTACAAAGAGTGGAGGTGAGAACAAGTTACGTAGGCTGCGAGGCTGCCATTTTTCATCGGCCGCGTGTAAATTCACAGAAGAGGGGCTCCGGCTCGCCTCCGCCGGCGCTTTACGTTCTGTGATCTCTCATTCTCCGGCTGACGGCTCAACGTTTATGTGAACCGCGCTCAAGGAGAGGAGTCAGGAAATGCAGAACCCAGGTCCAGAATTCCTCTTGTTTAGTGTTTTAATTCTAAATGCTCCAACTCACCTGGACGTTAAATTTAACGTCAGGTTAACACTGAAAATAGTCCCATAGGAGAAAATCATGTCGAGACCTTCCAATGCAAATATGTGCTTTCTCTTGGCTCTACTGTAACTTTTGTAAAAAAAAAAAAAAAAAATTAAATATATTTGTTAAAACAGGCACCATGTTGTGACTGTATAAAATGAGAGATAATCTGAAAAGAGAGATCCTTTAACTCCTTCCTCCCTGAGCTGCTATGACAAACATGCATCGCTCCTGGTCAAAAACAACCAATCAGGGCCAGGAGGAGGGTCTTAGCGAGGAAACAACTTACTGTTCCAGGAAAAACTGTTCATACGCCGTCATTGGTATCCATTCTGACTAGTCATTATGGGGTTTAAAGCTTCCCTAAAACCCCATAATGCATTAGCTTCATCTCATCATCTCATGTGACCAACAGTAAGAACGTGCTGTCGGTCACATCCTTGCACAGTGCCACACACACTGTTCAGTACAGTTTATCCAGGAAACGTTGGGGAGAAAGAAAAGTCCATCAGTGGGAGGTGAAACTGCTCTGGAGCAAAAGGGAGGAGAAGAAAGACGGAGCAGCTGCAGACCCGTTTGCTCTGCACTCAATCACAGAAACAGATACAGCTGCCACTAGACTTCAACCCCCCTCCCCCAGCAAACAGCGCTGTGGCTTCAACCCTGCGGCTGGATAAGTCAGAGAGCAGCTCCCTCCTGACCGATGGGCAGTTTAGAGCTCTTCTCCACAAGTGAAACACCTTCTGAGCAAGTCTTAACATGTGAGGCAGTTTGTGAGAAGACCAGCTGTGTGTGTGGTTAATGTTTCAGTTCAGGGGTCATGTCACCCTCTCACAAACAGAACAGCCTAACTGTTAGACGATAGGGAATATTTGGCTTAAAACCCTCTTTTCTTTATTTGTTTGTTTTCATCAGTCTTCTTACAAGGCTGCATTTGATGTATTTTTCAGTTGTGTGTCTTTATGTGGGAAGAACAGAAATAAATCCTTCTTTGTAATTTCTTATTCTGTACCTGACAGCACAGGCATGAGGTTAGACAAAGCTTAAACATTTCTGGCCATTCCTAAAGCTAACCTGCTTTTATACAATCATTTATGAAATAATCAACCTGTAGAGAAACTTTTTATAGATTGGAGACTGATGTTTGCTTGGAATTATCCTTCCTGAAAGCTAAATAAAATAAAATAAAATAAAATAAAATAAATAAAAAAAAATTCAACTTGCTAAGAAGCATTTGGGCAAATATTAGCAGGGAGTGTATGTGAATATTTGAGGCTTTAAGTATAATTCTGAGCAAGTGTGAATTCACATAAAATTTAAACGTGTAATTATTTTACAGATTCTTTTAAATTGATTGATATGTAGAATATGGCTAAAAGAAATCCATCAAGGACCAACAAGAGGAATGTAAACTTTTCACTAGTTGGAAAGATTTCGACCTTTCAGGTGATCCTGTCAGAGCGTCTGACAAACATTCAGGTTGTGATGTTAACTTCATTCACAAACTCAGGAGAAAAGACATCATGTGATAACTGTGGAGATACGTTTCTGAAATATAAACAGGAACAAAAAAAATATCCATAGCCCAAAAAAAAAAAAAATAGAGAGGAAAAAGGATCCATGTTAATATTTATGCAACACAAAGGTGATTCCAATCTTAAAAGAAAAAGCAAAGCAGGCAAATATTCCAGAGGGGAAGAAAAGGGAAAACCTTTAGTATAGAAACAATTCTGCTGCAAATGTCCTCTGTGTGGCTTTTTTTCCTCTCTCACATATATTTTAATATTACACAAACATGCCTAAACAATACAAAATACATTTTGTAAAAGATGCTTTTATTTGGAGCCACAAAGCCAATCCAAACCAAGATGTGCCTCATGGGGGAAAAACTAAATACCTCCTAAACCAAACCAGGTTCATGTAAATTCTTCCTGCAACAATTCATTTTCTGTGTCTGTTTTCTGTTGATTACACATATTTTTTTTAGGGTAAATTTAAAATCAATTATGGAAAAAAAAAAAAAAAAAAAAAAACTTTTAGAAAAAGTTTGAGTTTCTAGTGCTGTTTGTGCATGTGAGCGCCCCCGTGTCACTAGATGCAATTCATCAAAGCTGATTTGTTGAGTCACGTCCATCCAGCCCCATGAATCATCAGAGCCTTTGTAATTCGTTTCAGCTGATTTGGATCTGAAATGTTCCTCCCTCCCACTTACGCTATCTGATCGGCTTCCTGCTGCAGCTTCCTCCCGTCTCCTTCCATTTATGTAATGAAGAGACTATTGATTACTCATGCCTGCCGATGGAAAGACGGATGGACACGGAGACAGTGACGGAGGAAAAGAAATGCGAAAACAAGGGAAGCAAAAGGAAAATGTATAACCAAGTAGGATAAGGTTTACAGTGTATCATTTGCATGTAAGGAAAGGTGAAAATAAAGAAGCACAGTGATTAAAGAAGCAAATAATGAGGGGAAAGGCTCATTAATGTCACTACAACAGTGTATAGTTGCTAAATTAATAATCATAATGTGTAATCCCACAATTTAGTACAGTTCTTATTGAATTCTTCAACAGCAGAAGAATTATGATGACAACATAATTCCTTATAATCTCTCCCATCATCATTTATGTGAACTTGACAAACTATAAAATGTTTTAATTTTTTTTTTCTTGACCAAATTTTCTTTTATGAGCTTGGATTGTCTTTTATGAAGATATAGGCAAATATCTCTCAGATATCTGACAGATATGAACACACAATTGAATTAAATAATAAATGAAATTGTGTTTCATGGAAGATTTGAATAGGTTAGGCAACATTTTTAGAGAACAGATTTGGAAAAATAACAATGACAAAGTGGTACAAGTACTGCTGGTATTTTGGTGGTTACTTGTGAAATAAATGAGAACGAATTAACTGAGAGCTAATGAGCAGAGACGGCCTAAAAGATGAATTATTCAGATCTGAAAACGGTCATTAAAATGTCCATGTCCAAAATGATAAAAAGCCCTGTGGATGCAATCTGAAGTGGATAAATATGAATCCGAAATGTGCCGATAAGAGTTAAATTTAGCTCTAAATGCAGACTGAATCACATCTAACCCAGCTCAGCTCGGTTCTGATTTCAAGCTGGAAAACCATTTGTGATGTTTTCATGCAAATTGACATACAAATGCATTTTCTTCTCAAGATTTTGTACTTGTGCACTTAAACCTGAAGCTATGTGAACCAGCCAATATGCCAGGCTACTGAATGATTTTTTTTCTTCCCCCGTGTTACTTAGTTTTTGTAAGAAATCTACAGAAACAGTCCAGTTTATCCTGCAGTACAATTTTAAAATGCCTGATAGTGGCATTTCAGAAACCAATTGACCAAAACTGTTTTCTCTTATGAAAAATCCCAATTCAGAACAAATGACATCAAGTCTTAAGCTTGAAAACGTCACGTAAAAAAAAATAAAATTAAATAAATAAATCATTTTTAGGGATTCAGTTCCTGGAATAACCATCAGAGCGGCATCTGTCTTTTAAAATTGCATTACATCACTAATAAAAAAATATCAAATGGACACAACACATTCAAAAAATGCAGCAGCATCTTAACATGCTTGAAAATTAAAAATTGGAAATAAACATCGGTTAATTTTCCATTTTATCTGGGTTCACATCTCTATGTCTAAATATGTGCATCCATTCACATCCATACCCAGACACACTCGTGTTATCCTCAATTTACACACGATAGTTTATCTCTCACCCATATTTCTATATCTTGTGAAATGTATTCATTTTTTTATTTTTATTCATGACCGCCTTATATTTCATTTTAAATTGTATTAAATTTAATAAATTCCATAATTTTACACCATTAATTGAAATACAAATTCATTTAGGGATGGATGACAGGAAGTTTTTTTTTTTTTTTTNACTAGTCATTATGGGGTTTAAAGCTTCCCTAAAACCCCATAATGCATTAGCTTCATCTCATCATCTCATGTGACCAACAGTAAGAACGTGCTGTCGGTCACATCCTTGCACAGTGCCACACACACTGTTCAGTACAGTTTATCCAGGAAACGTTGGGGAGAAAGAAAAGTCCATCAGTGGGAGGTGAAACTGCTCTGGAGCAAAAGGGAGGAGAAGAAAGACGGAGCAGCTGCAGACCCGTTTGCTCTGCACTCAATCACAGAAACAGATACAGCTGCCACTAGACTTCAACCCCCCTCCCCCAGCAAACAGCGCTGTGGCTTCAACCCTGCGGCTGGATAAGTCAGAGAGCAGCTCCCTCCTGACCGATGGGCAGTTTAGAGCTCTTCTCCACAAGTGAAACACCTTCTGAGCAAGTCTTAACATGTGAGGCAGTTTGTGAGAAGACCAGCTGTGTGTGTGGTTAATGTTTCAGTTCAGGGGTCATGTCACCCTCTCACAAACAGAACAGCCTAACTGTTAGACGATAGGGAATATTTGGCTTAAAACCCTCTTTTCTTTATTTGTTTGTTTTCATCAGTCTTCTTACAAGGCTGCATTTGATGTATTTTTCAGTTGTGTGTCTTTATGTGGGAAGAACAGAAATAAATCCTTCTTTGTAATTTCTTATTCTGTACCTGACAGCACAGGCATGAGGTTAGACAAAGCTTAAACATTTCTGGCCATTCCTAAAGCTAACCTGCTTTTATACAATCATTTATGAAATAATCAACCTGTAGAGAAACTTTTTATAGATTGGAGACTGATGTTTGCTTGGAATTATCCTTCCTGAAAGCTAAATAAAATAAAATAAAATAAAATAAATAAAAAAAAATTCAACTTGCTAAGAAGCATTTGGGCAAATATTAGCAGGGAGTGTATGTGAATATTTGAGGCTTTAAGTATAATTCTGAGCAAGTGTGAATTCACATAAAATTTAAACGTGTAATTATTTTACAGATTCTTTTAAATTGATTGATATGTAGAATATGGCTAAAAGAAATCCATCAAGGACCAACAAGAGGAATGTAAACTTTTCACTAGTTGGAAAGATTTCGACCTTTCAGGTGATCCTGTCAGAGCGTCTGACAAACATTCAGGTTGTGATGTTAACTTCATTCACAAACTCAGGAGAAAAGACATCATGTGATAACTGTGGAGATACGTTTCTGAAATATAAACAGGAACAAAAAAAATATCCATAGCCCAAAAAAAAAAAAAATAGAGAGGAAAAAGGATCCATGTTAATATTTATGCAACACAAAGGTGATTCCAATCTTAAAAGAAAAAGCAAAGCAGGCAAATATTCCAGAGGGGAAGAAAAGGGAAAACCTTTAGTATAGAAACAATTCTGCTGCAAATGTCCTCTGTGTGGCTTTTTTTCCTCTCTCACATATATTTTAATATTACACAAACATGCCTAAACAATACAAAATACATTTTGTAAAAGATGCTTTTATTTGGAGCCACAAAGCCAATCCAAACCAAGATGTGCCTCATGGGGGAAAAACTAAATACCTCCTAAACCAAACCAGGTTCATGTAAATTCTTCCTGCAACAATTCATTTTCTGTGTCTGTTTTCTGTTGATTACACATATTTTTTTTAGGGTAAATTTAAAATCAATTATGGAAAAAAAAAAAAAAAAAAAAAAACTTTTAGAAAAAGTTTGAGTTTCTAGTGCTGTTTGTGCATGTGAGCGCCCCCGTGTCACTAGATGCAATTCATCAAAGCTGATTTGTTGAGTCACGTCCATCCAGCCCCATGAATCATCAGAGCCTTTGTAATTCGTTTCAGCTGATTTGGATCTGAAATGTTCCTCCCTCCCACTTACGCTATCTGATCGGCTTCCTGCTGCAGCTTCCTCCCGTCTCCTTCCATTTATGTAATGAAGAGACTATTGATTACTCATGCCTGCCGATGGAAAGACGGATGGACACGGAGACAGTGACGGAGGAAAAGAAATGCGAAAACAAGGGAAGCAAAAGGAAAATGTATAACCAAGTAGGATAAGGTTTACAGTGTATCATTTGCATGTAAGGAAAGGTGAAAATAAAGAAGCACAGTGATTAAAGAAGCAAATAATGAGGGGAAAGGCTCATTAATGTCACTACAACAGTGTATAGTTGCTAAATTAATAATCATAATGTGTAATCCCACAATTTAGTACAGTTCTTATTGAATTCTTCAACAGCAGAAGAATTATGATGACAACATAATTCCTTATAATCTCTCCCATCATCATTTATGTGAACTTGACAAACTATAAAATGTTTTAATTTTTTTTTTCTTGACCAAATTTTCTTTTATGAGCTTGGATTGTCTTTTATGAAGATATAGGCAAATATCTCTCAGATATCTGACAGATATGAACACACAATTGAATTAAATAATAAATGAAATTGTGTTTCATGGAAGATTTGAATAGGTTAGGCAACATTTTTAGAGAACAGATTTGGAAAAATAACAATGACAAAGTGGTACAAGTACTGCTGGTATTTTGGTGGTTACTTGTGAAATAAATGAGAACGAATTAACTGAGAGCTAATGAGCAGAGACGGCCTAAAAGATGAATTATTCAGATCTGAAAACGGTCATTAAAATGTCCATGTCCAAAATGATAAAAAGCCCTGTGGATGCAATCTGAAGTGGATAAATATGAATCCGAAATGTGCCGATAAGAGTTAAATTTAGCTCTAAATGCAGACTGAATCACATCTAACCCAGCTCAGCTCGGTTCTGATTTCAAGCTGGAAAACCATTTGTGATGTTTTCATGCAAATTGACATACAAATGCATTTTCTTCTCAAGATTTTGTACTTGTGCACTTAAACCTGAAGCTATGTGAACCAGCCAATATGCCAGGCTACTGAATGATTTTTTTTCTTCCCCCGTGTTACTTAGTTTTTGTAAGAAATCTACAGAAACAGTCCAGTTTATCCTGCAGTACAATTTTAAAATGCCTGATAGTGGCATTTCAGAAACCAATTGACCAAAACTGTTTTCTCTTATGAAAAATCCCAATTCAGAACAAATGACATCAAGTCTTAAGCTTGAAAACGTCACGTAAAAAAAAATAAAATTAAATAAATAAATCATTTTTAGGGATTCAGTTCCTGGAATAACCATCAGAGCGGCATCTGTCTTTTAAAATTGCATTACATCACTAATAAAAAAATATCAAATGGACACAACACATTCAAAAAATGCAGCAGCATCTTAACATGCTTGAAAATTAAAAATTGGAAATAAACATCGGTTAATTTTCCATTTTATCTGGGTTCACATCTCTATGTCTAAATATGTGCATCCATTCACATCCATACCCAGACACACTCGTGTTATCCTCAATTTACACACGATAGTTTATCTCTCACCCATATTTCTATATCTTGTGAAATGTATTCATTTTTTTATTTTTATTCATGACCGCCTTATATTTCATTTTAAATTGTATTAAATTTAATAAATTCCATAATTTTACACCATTAATTGAAATACAAATTCATTTAGGGATGGATGACAGGAAGTTTTTTTTTTTTTTTTTGCTCCTTAAATTAAGTACCGGTGTGATAATTGGGACTATTTGGTGAGGCTTAAAAAAAATAAAATAAAATTCAGTCATTTTTCAAACGTTCCCGTCAGGAAGACACGAGTGCCCCGAACACAGACTTACAGGAAACAAACTCCCTCTGTTTCTAAAAACCTCCACGTTTAGAGAACAAGGCAAAAACCCATGAATATATTTCATTACTATCGTCAGAAGTTCTCAGGAGTGCCCTCTGAGTTACTTCTGGGAGAGAAGTACGCTCACCCCCACTCACCCAACCCTTCACTTGCCTTTCCTCTGTAGTCAAGCCCCTCTAAGACAAGGCTGTACAGGAACTGATCTTCTTTGATTCACTTGGACTAAGACGGGGAGGGAGAACGCGAGGATTCACACAGCAGCAGCCTCCCGTTATTCACATTCTGCCGCTGGAGTGCACTTGTTTCCCTCAGAACCTCTGTATTCTACAGAGAGGTTTGCGAGAGATAGAGGAAGGTGCAGCAAGATGCCAGAGCAGAACAGGCTCTGCATGCAAAAACAGAGCTGAGGAAAAAAAAAACACAGTAAGCATACTAAGAAAAAGAGTAAAAAAAAAATGTGATGGAGAGGATCTGAAGACAGATCTGGACAAACTTGGCTGAACTGTTTTCAAACTGACCAGGTTTATTTATTTCATTAAACGTATAGCTGTAAAGGCTTTCTCATATTCGTTGAACTTAAATTAAAAAACAAATTGCAATGCAGCCCAACATTTAATGTGGAAACAGAGTTGGGTACTATGTACCCAGTTGCATTTACTTGAGTAACTTTTTGGAAAAGTTCTCTTAGGAGTACTTTTACTATGCTGTACTTTACTTGAGTAACTTTACTACGAAGTATCATTTCTCTTACTTGAGCAAAATTTCTAGGTACTCTATGGAGAGACATTTCAGCCAAAGTCTGAAATGTCTCTCCATATTTTGCACGGCTGAGATCAGAGGATTTATGAAACATGCATGAAAGAATCAAGGCAACGCTCCAGGTATGTTTGTGATGAGCTAATAACATTAAAACATGATCTAAAGCTCAAAAAAGTCGATATTATGTAACACTGAAACTTTAACCAAAAACACACACCTGCAGTTTTTGTTCAACTTTTATACTGAACGAAATTTACTTGGAACATCTTTTACCCAATTCTGTTATTTTGCAGTTAGGTTACAAAATTAACAATTTTCATTTTGGTCCTTAGAATAGCAACATTTCCACAAAGTTTTATAGTTTGGTTTGTCTGATGTAATTTTTTAAATATTAAATGATTGACATTCTGATTAGTTGCTCAGTACTTGCACAGCCTTTTTACCCTCACTTGGGTCATTTCTCGGATGGCCACTTTTTTTTATTTTCGCTCGAGTAAAAATACTTTGAAGCAGTGCTACTCCTGAGTACAACTGTTGCATACTCTACCCATCTCAGTATGGAAATTACAGAGCAACACAAATAAGCATTTAATTGAGGATTTTGCAAAAATTCTGCATGGTTTCGTTTCTTTTTTCTTTTTTTTTATGTATAAATTGAAATGTGATCTAAAAATGTGTATTCGTCTCTCCTAAGTCGCTCAGGCTGTCGGTTTGGGTGGACGACAACGACTTGGTGGGTTTGAAGTCGTGCTATTCTTTCCTCTTTCAGATGATGGATTAAACGGAGCACTGTGAGAGCCCCAACTTTGCCTAAAACCATTTATCTCTTTGGCTTTAGTTGGTCTGTCACATCAATTCCCACTTAAAAACATTAAAGGCTTAATTGAACCGTGATAACAGAAAACTTACTTTTGTAAATACTTGACGAAGCAACTTCATTATTGGTTCTCATTTAAATGTGCTACGTTCCAAAAACACATTTAAAAGTTGTTCCAGTTCCTCAGCTGTAATTAATTATAATTACAAGCCTTTTGACCCTGCCTACTCGCCATAATGCCATTAAGAAGCCGTTGTCTTTAGCTGCATGAAGAGAGGAGGGGAGTAAGTGAGAGGGAAGTGGAGATAGCTGCTTCTTAGCCTCGGCTTCTAATTGATTTGCTTCCTTAATCCCCTTTGGATTAAGTTAGGGAAAGAGTTCAGCCTGATTGAGGCTTCTGAGTTCCTTCGGTGAGACTCGGCGGCGGCATGGAGGTCATTTAAATTGAAAGTGGATCAGTCACCGCTCGTGTTTACACGGGGAGGCAGGGGGGATTTGACTTCCACTGACAGCCACTCCTCTCGGCCCCGTTAGGACGGATCGTCGGCGAAGGCCCATCGACTCGTTCCTTTGCTTGTGTGCAAACAAACTTCGGAAAACGCCCGGCCGTTTTGGCGACGGGCGTGAACAAGTTCCGTTCATTTTCACACTGTTCCTTTTTCCTCCTCTGCGCTGCTTTGGAGGAGTGGAGCAGCTAACTTTCCTCAAAGAGAATATTCATGCCAGAAGTGACTATGTGTCTCTTGACATTATGAGGTTAAGCACAAAAGAAACACATTTTGAGGCTTAGCTCTGGACTAATATTGGAATGTGACCATGAAAGACATTTCTAATCTGCTCAGCCCAAAATCACATTAGCTCCCTTAATGTATTTTCTCCACTTTAACCGAACTGGGTTTGGGAATATTTTTTAATAGGGAAACTTTCTTCTTTGCGCTACTGAAGGAAAGAGAGAGGGAGAGAGAAAAGGCCTGCTCTGTAACTAATCTATCCTGATTTACGGAGCTGAGCTTTTTATATATATATTTTTTTTCTTTGCTTTTTTTTATATGTATATACACATTTGAGCATGCATGGAGCTCTGCAAATTTCCCCTGCAAACAAACAGAACGCAGATCTGTCAAGAGGGCGAGTAGCACGTCAGGGCGAAGAAAAACCACCAGTCTGTTCGAAACATGAAGAAAAATACTCTCCGGGCTGGAGTATAAGGAATGGCACCGTCCTGAAATGTGAAGCCAAGCGGGATGCCACAAGAAGACAGATGATTGGTTGTCGAGATCTGGCTAAGACTCACTGATCATCACACGGAGCACGCAGACTCTCTCTCTCTCTCTCTCCCCTGGGGACTGTGAGAACTCAGCAAAGCAAGAGCAAGAGGAAAAGGGTGAAAGTAAAGAGGTCATTATGAGCTGCTTTAGTGGGCTATAAAACAACGCTGTGAAAAGTCTAACATGGACATCAGTTTTGCTTTAATCAGATTGGATATTTTTAATACGGTTACCGTGTGCTGTCCACAATATGATCTATCTGATCGTTTTTCCCTTTGCACCCACTGGGGATGAGCAGTGACCGTCCTGTGACCAAACTAAAGTCCATCCGCTTGAGCACATCGGAGAATCAACAAAATGTTTTTGTTAAGGAGTTCATCTTTATTATTATTATTATTATTATTATTAATGTATCTATTTCTGTTTTTTTAACATAAAAACAAATACCTTATATAGACATTCAGTTTATGACAGACTGTAATTTGAAGAGCAGAAAAGAACGAATAAATGATGAAACAAAAATAAAGCAAACAAGAACACCAGCAATTATTTCCATAAAAAAATAGATAACTAAAAAAGAAAAAAATAAACAAGCAAACAGAGGTTGCAGACAACAAGTAAATTATAAATTAAACAGAATGCAAATAGTACGGTGGTAAGAGCACTATGCATTGCAAGAATGGACATTCAAAGTTAGGAAATAAACTTTGAATGCTTATTCAAAGTTTATTTGAATAAACTTTGAATAAGTTTATTCAAATAAACTTATTCAAGTTTATTTGAATAAATCTCTCTGGCTAACCCCGAGAGATAGCCAGTTCTTCAAAATAAAAGCCCAACCTGTTGGATTCAGTCAGCAGTTTGACATTTCCAGGTGTTTTTGTTAGCAGAAATGTATATGAGTGTCTCTAACCAATCTGTAAGTCTTCTGTGGAGAAATGGAGAAACTCCAGCCAGTCCAGATTGTCAGCAGGTAGAAGCTCATGGGATTTCCACTCCCTGACTTTGGTCCCAAGTCGTTTTATTATCAGTTAAATGCAGCTGTTGAGGCTGGGATCAAAATGCAGTAGCGACCTTCGGCGTTTGAGAGGAAATGAACTGCACACACACAGCTGTTGTAGGATGCAGATTCAGGAACTCATATGGTCAGGTGTGTGCAAACAGAAGAAAGCAAAAGTATGATAGAGACGCACGGAAAACAAACAAAAGCAGAACAAGTCAAAGGTCAAGATGGTAGAAGATTGTAAGAAAACCAAGAACAAAAATAAGTATAACTGAACTGTGACAGTAAGGCAAAATGTTCTTGTCCAAATAATAGTTTTTAAAACCACAGAAAAAAAGTTACATTAACATTGTTTTCAACACCATCCATCCACCTTTCAGCCCCTTTCCTGACTTATGTGAGGATTAAATGCCTTGTGTGGTTTGGAGTTGTGCCACACTGCATTTTAAGATAACAGATTGAGCAGACATCTACAAATTGCAATGCACTACTTTGTTTTGATCACCTAAATTCCCAGCTCTACACATACAAATACAACGGTTTTAGTGTTTTAAAATACAAAAACTGAAGGCAGTTTAAAAAAAAAACCCTGACAAAGTCGAATTGAAAAATATTTCACACTTGCACCCACCACCCGTAGCTTACTCTCTTTGTAAATCATGTTTCATCTGCATATTGAGAATTAAATGGCGAATCATCTTTGCAAAACAAATCAACTTTACACTTGTCGTTTTCAGGTTTTTTCCTAAATCTAATAATTTATTTTGTTCGTGTTGCATCTTCAGTGTGCAATAGGCTGAACTGGCGGACTCAAACCAGCATGCTGACAGGGGAAATTGGGTCAGGAAGGGATTTGCAGGGTCGCTTTCAGCTGTGGAGTCACACCATTGGTCAAAATGTAATTCCGATGACTTCTCTGGCTATTAAAAGTTACCGAAGAAATGCATTATGTCCTGAGACGGCAAGGGGAAAGGAAATTGTTTCATTTATATTATTTGGTTTACAGCTACTAAATGCAGATGGAGTTCTATAAAATTGAGTCTGGAGTCTACTTGAATTGCAAAATTTGTTTTGTCTCATTCTGCAGAATAAGACGACAGGTTACACGGGTTACATCGCCTATAATTTGTAGCATTAGTGAATCTGTCAGTCACCCCCGAAGCTTCGATGCAACGGAAAGCTGATGGGAGATAAGGCACTTGCTAAGTTGCTCTGGAAGTTGCTAAGAGTTGGAGGTTAACAGATGAGAGACAGGTAGAGATTAAAAGGGCAGATGTTGAGGATACATAGACGTGACCGAGGAGCCGGAGTGGGGATCCGATACCCGTCGTGAGCCTTTCCAAAATAGAACTAACTCAGATAAAGACTCGACTCTCAGCAACACTCAAAGTGGTTTTGGAAAGGAATGCAGGTCAGTTATCCCAAACAACGGAATGGTTCAGATGGAGGGAACATGGCTTTCTTCAGGGAGCAGAAGTCTTCCAGGTGGATGTGTGTTTCTCATGTTCTCAGTTCTTTGGTTCATAAAATATTTTGCCCCTGACCTTCACTCTTCTCCTACAACTAACCTCACATAAACTACACTGATAAGTCGTCAAATTACATATTGTTTATCCTATGTGTGTCAAAAGAGACAGGTCGGACAGGTTTTGTTGAGGGTAACTGAAAATAACTTTATATACAATCCACTGTATTATAAGCCTGGCGGGCCACCAGGCTTAACTTGGCCCTCCACCAGGCAGAGCGTTGTTTGTTTATTTTAAATATAGATTTTAATACAACAGATACCAAAGACAGATTAAGCTAGGTTTATAGTTAACCTTGCATCATTCCCTCACCAACCTGTTGGCCTCACATGCTGTTATTTTCAACTTATAATGCCTCCTCGTGTACCTCCAAGTTTTTGAAACATTTAACATTTTTTAACACAAAGACATGGTGGGCTGCTGGCGTGTATGGAGTTGTTGACTACTGGAATCACACACACACACACACACACACACCTACACACCCCCACACACACGCACACACACACACACTTTTCATAGAAACAGAATTATTGAAATTACCTGGCACGGCATAATGTATTGGTCCAAAGATCCACATCTCCGAAGTGCTGTGCGTGTGTTTTGCTAACTTCAGCTAATCGCAGATTACCCAAAGGGACAAAATGGATTCCAAACGTATATTGCCAGAAGAACTAATGAAACAATTTAAGATGACAACAGTTTACATGCAATTAACAATGCAGAAACTGGAAAAAAACAACAACAAATGGAACGGCTCTCAAAGTCAGATGGTGATAACGCAGAGACGCAACAAGTCAGAAGGGAGCGTTGTTCCCATGAAGAATTCAAGCACCTAATTATTTCTTTCTGAGCTGGCTCAGTCGACACCTCACTCATTAAGGAGCAGAAAGTAAAGGAGAGCTATTTGGAAACGTGGAAAGAATTAGGAAGACAATAGTGCAGAAGGAGATCTAGAGAGAGAGAGAAAAATGAAAGAAAAACAATGTTGCTTGTAGATTACTGTGTTCTTTCTTGACCTGGAATTTGCTAACAAGACATTTCATGAATTTTCTGCTGGAACGGGCTACATTATGCTGTGACCATTGTAAACGCAGGCTGAGCAAGACCTCCAGCACTCCTGCTTAGTTCAGCAAAGCCCTCTTCATCACACCGCCGCCCCCACCACCTCTATTTTGCACAGAAACGTTTGATTAAACACGACATTCAGTTTTAATAAGGTAAATACTGAGAGTCGCCACAGCAAATACAATGGCACATTGAGTCGTGCTTTATTAAATTCGCTCCAGCATGCAGAGGTAGATCTAATTTTGTTACTCAGAGAGCACAATTTATATATGTACTAATCACAGCCTTTAATCCACTGAGCACAGATTACGTCATTATCGTTTATCTGTGGGAGAATAAATAAAGACAGTTTGGGGTTCATAGGTCGTCTCCTCTCAGAGAAGTAAATGAAAACTAGAGGAACTGAGACAGTGAAGACTTTTGATTTGTACTGACATGTCTGTATGTACTGGGTTTGTCCCAGTTTGATTCCAAGTATTGGCCTGGAGAAACCAAGACGATTTTAGAAAGATTGGTGTGTAAGCTTTTAAAAATGCGTTGCCAATTTTTACTATGAATAAACCGAATTGAACTGAGTTTGTTCATGCCTTGGCTGGTTCTGCACTTTGTTGGATTATAATCCAGCATAAAACCTTGATTGCTCACACTGGCCTAGACAGGAAAGATGCTTTTCCTACAATTAGAATGAAATATTTATGGTAAAATGGTATAAAAAAATAAGTATTTATCTCTAGGAAACTTTAGAAACTCACAAAGTTGTGCTTTCTAAAAAGTTATCATTCATCTGTAAAATATCACATCCTCATTTTGGAAGGATATTATCTCTTTAATAGAAATTGTGTGTCTGCCAGTGTGAAGTTGGAGGATGGATCCAAATATAATGACTGTAAATGAAGTAATTTTCAAGAATGGAATTTTAATCAAAATTTGACTCACCATTAAATCAGAAGGCAAACTTTAACAGCAGAAAAACATTTCTGACCTTTACAAATTACAGCTTCAAGCCTCTTCATGAGTTGAATAACTTCATATTGAATGTTTTATAAGCTGACTCTTTTCAGTCATGTTGGATTCTCTGGTTTGAGTTTTCATCAAGGGACCTGATGGTTTATATTTGTCTGTAGTGACTATTTGTTTTGAATGTGCTGCAAATACCAATAATTTGGTATTTTGCAAATACCAAAATTTGCAAATTTTGGTATTTGCAAAATAAATTTTTTTAAGGAAAAAGAATGACCCTAAGTTTTCTTCTCAAATCTTAGAAATATGCTCTGACTGCACAAAAAAAACTAGTGACAGATGTAGGATGGAGTTACGTCATCGCAAGAGATACTAATGAGGATGCAGAGACGGTGTCACCTTTTGATAATAAGGTAAAAAAAAAAAAAAACCTCTAAACCCACCACCGTGTTTGCGTACCATCTTCACAGTTTCCATCTGTTTTGGCAATATATTCACAACACTCGCCAAATGCTAGGTGGTAGACTGAGGAGCAGTGATTCCAAGTATGACAAAACATATCGGGAGGCAGCAGCAGACGAGATACAAGAGACATCTCTGTCTGGCTCAACTAACCACCAGCAGCGCCACCACAGGCGCCACCTCTCACTTCCAAAGGGTAAAAGCGAAGGCCCGGCAAGCAAGTCCAGAAAACAACTCTACCAACTCTTGCTAGACCTAAAACCTTCCCACACTTTCCCATTTCGTACTTTGATTAGCCCGTTGAGGCCCGTGGCAACACCTTGGCTCACCGGCTGAATCACAGTGTGAAAACTGCAGGGAGGGAAAAAGGACGAATCAGCCTCATGACACATTAAATAGCCAGAAATAACTGAGGGATCAAAGTCAGAAATGATACAGGAACTGTAATGGCCTTAGCTGAGAACACACTGAGCAGCCACTTTCACAGCTACACCGTGCTGGTACAAAGTTAGATTTCTTTTTGCCTTCGGAACAGAACAGCCCTTAATTATTTGTGACACAGATTCAACAAGGCGTTAGAAACATTTCCCAGAGATCTTGGTCTACGCGGTGGCTGCAGGTTTGTCAAAGGGGTTGAGATCTGGGGAATGTTGTTTCTGACAGTTCAGGAAGCTAATTGCCACAGTGTGGCCGTAAAGGGATGAACACGGAGATTATCAGTATTATATGGTTTTTAAACAATGCTTAACTGGTAATAAGGGTAATAAATATTCCTAAATATCCTCCACACCATTACACCATCACCACAATTGGAAGTGTTGTTAAAAAGTTGGTACATGGCAACAAGAAAGTGTATCATTCTTGTTGCTTATTCTAAGCTCTTACCCTGAGTTTAGTTTTAGTTATTTAGTTTTAAACTAAAGTAATCAGACCAGGAAAAGTGTTTGCAAGTCATTGTCTGTCTGTGCAAATTGTATTTTTCTTCTCTTAGCAAGCATGAGTGGTTATCTGCTGCTGAGGTCCATCGCTTCCAGAGAGGGCATTCCAAAACTCTTGGTTGTAATGACAGCCTGACCTTTGGCATCAACAAGGCCTTTTCATCCACTCAACTGCAGGAGGTTTTCTGCAGACCTAGGACATGACTTGGTATCACAAACCCAACAGATGAGCAGCTTTTCAAACATTTAAGCCAACCTGTCCAGCATCAACAACCACACCACGTTCAGTGTCAGGAAAATCCTCTGTCTTCCATACTCTGACGCTCAGTCTGAATTTCAGCAGGCCACCTTTAACATCTCCAAAAGCCAAAACGCATCGAGTTGCTGCCATGACTGATCCACTATTTGTGGCGCGAAGCGACTCAACAGGTGAACCTCATAACGGGCTGCAGCTCTTTGTTAGGATCGTTTTCTGAAAGCAGAACTGACGGCGTCGTTGCATTTTACACAGATTTTGACAGTGAACTTTGAGATCTTTCAGTCTCAGGGAAAGCTGTGTCCTGGTGACTGCCACTGCTGTCACCAGGACACACAGTTATCCACTGAATGGGTTATCCTCCAAATGTCAAAGTTTTAAAGGATCATCAGAGCAGTATTGAACCTCACTGTCATCAAAGTCGAAAGTGTAGCACAACAACACATTTCTCTATAGGATTTAAGCAATCCCTTGCAATCAATCAATCAATCAATCAATCAATCAATCAATCAATCAATCAATCAGTCAATCAATTTTTATTTGTATTGCACATTTCAGCAACAAGGCATTTCAAAGTGCTTTACAAAAATAAAATAAAAACAGCATGTGACATTGAACAGTGAGAAAGAGAAAGAGATTTTGAAAAAGATTAAAAAAGATAAAAACATTAAAACCCACACCCCTTTTAGAACTTCAGTCAAAGGCCGTTTAACTGGGGCTCTAACCCTCTGGGACTTTAGTCAAAAACACCGTTTGACAAGGACTCCAACCTCTAGGTTTTTAGTTGACACGTCGTCAACTGGGACTCTAAACCCTGTAGGACTTTAGTTAAACGTCGTTAAACTGGGACGTTTTCAGGGGGGCTTTATATCATTAAAACTTAAACAGTGAGAAAGAGAAATAAAAAGAAATTAATCAATAG
>NW_015113499.1:238124-239192 GCF_001443285.1 Poecilia latipinna
AGGCGGCATTAGATTGAAGTTCAGGTGGTAATGTCATTGGAGGATTTGTGAGCCTGTCAACAGTAGCAAATAAAGTTGAGCGTTGTTAGTGTTTTTGTTTATGACATCTGCAAAGAAAGCCTCTCTTGCATGTTTTAGTGTGGAGTGATAGTTACGTAGTCTTTCTTTGTAGATGTCATAATAAACGTGCAGTTGAGTTTTACGCCATTTCCGTTCGGCCCTACGGCAGAGTTGTCTTGCAGACTGAACTGTTTGTGCATTTCTCCATGGATATTTCTTCCTACCAGACACAACTTTCACTTTAATGGGGGCAATGTAATCAATGATATCTGAAAGTTTGCACTGAAAATCATCTACCAACTTATCTTCATCATTATAGCTTAAGGACGAGGAAGAAGAGTAGATTTGATTAAATGTTTCTGCTGTGTTTTCTGTGAAAGTACGTTTTGTGATAGTAGCTGTTTGTCCAAGTGGGTTAAGGGATAAAGAACATTCAAAGATAACAGCAAAGTGATCCAACAGGGCGACATCAGTTACAGAGACATTGGAAATATTCACACCCTTACCGATAACTAGGTCCAGTGTGTGTCCATGAGTGTGTGTTGCTTGTTTGACATGTTGTGTTAAACCAAAACTCTCTAATATATTCAGAGCTTTTTTTGCCCCTCAGTCGTGGGGGTTGTCAATATGAATGTTGAAATCACCGACAATTATCAAACAATCATAATCAATGCATATGAGAGATAGAAGTTCATTCAAGTCCGTAAAGAAACCTTCCACATATGTTGGAGTTTTGTATAAAATTAGTATCAAAGTTCGTTTGTGGCCTTTTACCTCAATTCCAAGATACTCAAAGGACGTGAAATTACCCAAAGAGATTTTACTACAGTTCATGGTATTCTTAAATATTGAAGCCACGCCTCCTCCTTTTTTGTGTTTTCTATTCTCACTTAAAAAATTGTACTTAGGAGGCACTGATTCAATTAGTATGATTGGTTCATTATTGTCATTCAGCCATGTTTCTGTCAGGAATAAATCATCAATATTATGCTCGGTGATGAAATCATT